>NC_049901.1:28815554-28994699 GCF_001411555.2 Juglans regia | reverse complement strand
CCTCAACGGGTTGTAGTGTTAATTCCTGACGGGAATACGGTAGCTTGTACCCGTTTAGTTAAGGATTGTCCTGTTGAGCTAGATGGAAGGACGTTGAAGGCTGACCTGCTAGTATTCGGTCAGATGGAGTTTGACCTAATTTTGGGTATGGACTGGCTATTCAAACACTATGCTAAGATAGATTGTCGGAAGCGAGAAGTGGTGTTTGAATCCCCAAGTGAAGACATAATTAGGTACACGGGAGCTTCAGTTAAGGCCACCCCGCTAGTGATTTCGGCTCTACAAGCCAGGAAGTGTTTTGAGGTTGGAGCCTCAGCTTTTCTGTTGATGATTGTAGAAAAGACAGTTGGGAGTGAAGAAATCCGTGGGATACCTGTAGTTGAAGACTTCCCTGAGGTTTTTGTCAGCGAGCTAACTAGTCTACCACCGGATAGAGAAACTGAGTTCAAGATAGAGTTGGAACCGGCAACAACTCCAACTCACAAGGCCCCGTATCGTATGGCCCCTGCCGAATTGAAGGAGCTCAAAGTGCAGTTGGAAGAACTTTTAGAAAAGGGTTTTATCCGCCCTAGTTCCTCACCGTGGGGAGCACCTGTGCTATTCGTGAAAATGAAAGATGGATCTATGAGAATGTGCATAGACTACAGAGAGCTGAACAAGGTGACGATCAAGAATAAGTATCCGTTACCCAGGATCGACGATTTGTTGGATCAGTTACAAGGAGCATCCGTGTTTTCAAAGATCGACCTACGATCCGGTTATCATCAGCTGAAAGTTAAGGAACAGGATGTGCCGAAAACTGCCTTTAGGACAAGGTACGGCCACTACGAGTTTTTGGTAATGCCTTTTGGGTTAACCAATGCCCCAGCCGCATTCATGGACATGATGAACAGAATATTCAGACCTTATCTGGATAGTTTTGTTGTCGTATTCATTGATGACATCCTAATTTACTCGAAGAGCGAGGATGAGCATAGAAAACATCTAATTATGGCTTTGACTATACTCAAGGACCAAAACCTTTATGCCAACCTTAGCAAGTGCGAGTTTTGGCTTGAAGAAGTGAAGTTTTTAGGTCACGTGATCTCTAGTGGAGGAGTAGCAGTGGACCCAAGCAAGATTGAAGCAGTAACGAACTAGCAGAGACCGACCAATGTGCATGACATTCGAAGTTTCTTAGGACTGGCTGGTTATTATAGGAGGTTTGTTGAAGGATTCTCTAGTTTGTCTGGACCACTCACGGCCTTGACTAAAAAGAACGTGAAGTTTGTTTGGAGCGATAAGTGCGAGGCAAGTTTTCTTGAGTTGAAGAAAAGACTTACGACCGCACCGGTACTTACATTGCCGGAGCCTCTTAAGCCTTTTGTAGTGTATAGTGATGCATCTAAAGCAGGACTCGGATGTGTGTTGATGCAAGAAGGGAAAGTAATTGCTTATGCTTCACGTCAACTGAAGAATCATGAGCAGAATTATCCTACGCACGATTTGGAATTAGCTGCAGTGGTTTTTGCTCTTAAGATTTGGAGACACTACTTGTATGGCGAAAAGTGTGAAGTTTTCACAGATCACAAAAGCCTCCAATATCTGTTCGAGCAGAAGAACCTTAATATGAGGCAGAGAAGATGGTTGGAATTAATCAGCGATTATCAGTGCAACATCAAGTACCATCCCGGAAAGGCCAATGTGGTAGCTGATGCTCTGAGTCGCAAGTGCAGATCGGAGGATTCGTCTATCTTGTCATCAGAAGTGAATTCACTCTTATGTAGTATGAGAAAACTGTTGATCGAGGATCGTAGTCAGGAAGTCATTCTGACCACCGTTCAGGAGTTCATTCCATTGGATTGGGAAGAACTGAAAGACCGTCAAAAGAAAGACAGTAAGCTTGCAGAAGTCATCGGGAAAATTGAGAAGTCGGAAGGACCGAAGGACTTTAGCATCAGAGAAGATGGAACTTTGTATTTCAAGAACCGAAGGGTCATCCCAGCAGACCAAGAGTTAAAAGGAAAGGTAATGAAGGAAGCTCATAACACACCTTACACTGCTCATCCCGGTAGTACAAAGATGTACCAGGATTTGAAGCAGCATTTTTGGTGGGAAGGAATGAAAAATGATATAGCAGAATTTGTGAACAAATGTTTCGTTTGCAGATTAGTTAAAGCGGAACACCAGAAGCCAGCAGGTGCTTTGCAGCCGCTGCCAATCCCGGAATGGAAATGGGAGGATATCTCAATGGATTTTGTAGTGGGATTTCCAAAAACCTCAGCCGGTAATAATGCTATCTGGGTGATAGTGGACCGTTTGACAAAAAGTGCTCACTTTATAGCCATCAAGAATACAGATTCATTGGAGAGATTAACGAGGATTTATATAGCAGAGATAGTCAGATTGCATGGAGTGCCTAAGACGATTGTGTCTGATAGAGACCCTCGTTTCACGTCGCGTTTCTGGCAAAGTTTACAAGACTTGATGGGAACTAGATTGAAGTTCAGTAGTGCTTACCATCCGCAAACAGATGGGCAAACAGAAAGGACGATACAGACTTTAGAAGATATGCTAAGAGCCTGTGTTTTGGAAAATGAGGGGAACTGGGAGAAGCAATTACCTCTGATAGAATTTGCTTACAACAATAGTTTCCAGTCCTCAATCCAAATGGCACCTTATGAAGCTTTGTACGGCCGAAAGTGTAGATCGCCGTTGTATTGGGACGAAGTAGGGGAAAGCAAAGTGTTTGGGCCCGAAGTCTTGCAAGAGATAAAGAATCAAGTCCACATGATTAGAGAAAGGATGAAAACTGCACAAAGCCGCCAAAAGAGTTATGCTGATAATCGAAGAAGGAGTTTAGAGTTCGAAGTTGGAGATTGGGTCTATGTAAAGGTATCCCCTATGAGAGGAGTGAGCCGATTCGGAGTGAAGGGAAATTTAAGTCCAAGATACGTGGGACCCTATGAAATAGTGGAGAAGGTGGGAGCTGTTGCGTACCGTTTGGGGTTGCCAACTGAGTTCCATGGAATCCACGATGTATTCCATGTGTCCTCTTTGAAGAAGAGTTTTGGGAACCAGATACCAGCAGTGGTGGATCCTACTAGTGTACCTTTACAATCCAACTTGACCTACGAGGAGGAGCCGGTACGGATCATTGACTGGAAGGAAAAAGAGTTACGGAACCGCAAGATCCCATTGGTCAAAGTACTTTGGCAAAACCATAATATTCAAGAAGCAACTTGGGAGAAGGAAGTTGATATGCGAGCCAAGTACCCCCAGTTATTTGATACCTAATACAGTCTTGTTTTGTTTTGTTTTTCAGCTCAGTCGACATTTTGTGCATCACTTTGTATGGGACTGCTATTTCAGATGTAGTACTTTGTTGTTTGGATATCAATAAAGTATATGTTTCCACATCAGAGCCTTGTGGGCCATTTTGTTTTGTTAGTGTGTATGCTATAGAATATTCTCTATCTTGATTATGTTCTTTTTGTAGTTCCATGGCTCGAGAGCGTAAGACTGCCCGAAAATCAACCATTTCCACACAGCGAGTGCGTGAGATGCAAGAACAGCGTCGTAAAAGACGCCTAGCGGAGCTGAATAGAGAGGTGTCTGCTTATTGGCTTAGGATGGAGCGCCAAGAGCACCATCGGACTCACATACTTGACATTGATAGTAGCGGAGTAGGTTTTGAGAGGAGAGCCTTGCCCCATGAGGAGCGTTACCCTCCTTTGCACCCGACCACTTGGCTTGATCGAGATAGTTTCAAGGCTAGGATGGCACGAGATCGAGCAGAGTCCAGCAGAGCAGCTGAGGAGCGTGCTGCCGTTGTGGACCCTGAGCCCGCTACCTCAGGCTCATCCATGTCATCGACTCACCGTGGGCGTTTCTTGGATGATGGTCAGGAGCCTGATAGTAGTGATGAGGAGGTTGTGCAGCTCCCCGATCCAGGTCATTTCGAAAATTTGGTGTATGATTCAGAGGACGACGTGTTCTACTACTTACCCCAACACACCGTGCCGACGGACACCAATGCACCTCCACCGGAGCCGACCAGTAGTGGTACGTCCAGTGATGGACAATAGTTCTGGTGAGCAACATCTTTTACTTGGCTTGTTAATGTTTGTACTTGAGTCGATTTCGAGGACGAAATCTTTTTTTTAGGAGGGGAGGATGTAACAGTCCGATAGAAATTCATTGGTGGAATTTCTATTTACATTAGGAATCTCGTAAAAACCCCATAAGTTTTTACGAATCGACCAATCGCATAGGTTTTAGTCTATCAACATAGTCAGTGTTATCACTCACTATGGTGCTAGAAATATAAGTTTTATTTATTTGTGGTGGTTAGAAGTGCCAGAATGCATTATTGGTCTACGCCATTAGACTCAGTGGATTATTTAGAATTTTATGGCGCAATATTCTATTTTCATAATTCCGGACGAAACGTCTGTTGGAAATTGTGAAATTATTTTTAGGGGCACTTCGAGGTTGAATTTTGGTATAATATTTTCACTGTAGGTTAATATGAGTATTTAGGAATTTTTAGCACTAAGTTTATGATTCACTTTTTCGGAGTGAATAGTAACCTCGGTAAGCGCACCAATTGCAGTGTTTCGAAATCGCAGTGTGGAATGTCCAAATTAGATTAGAGAAGTTTTATTTGGACACTTGGCAAGATCTTAGCCACACTTAGTGAATAATTTTAGACACTTGGCACCATAAGGAACGTTTGTTGGATTTGAAGGAATCAAGGTGTGAGATCATGTCACTTAAGCAAAACTTTGTTTCATCTGATCAACCAAATTGTGCCAAACCAAAGAGGTTTTCAATCCTAGTGAAACCCTAAATGGTGGGAATCCAATTGAAAGCCCAAAGGCTTTGTTGAAATCGAAACCCTAAACGGTTTCCCCAAAACCCTAAAGTTGGCCTCTAAACCCTTTCTAATCCGATTTCTAGTATTGTGTTTAATCACTTGATTAAATCACTTCCACATGCTATTAATCCTTCAAATTTGTGTTAGAACATCATTATCCAACCTTGTTAACCTTGAAAAATTGATTGGACCAAGTGATATTGGATTTGGGCTTGATAGCAACCCAAACCCTCTTTAAACCCCAAATTTTAGGCCCATTCGGTTTAGGCCCTTTAAGGCCCACGAATTTGGTCACCATAGGATTGCTTCATGGCTAAGTTTTGTACCCCCACTTGGCTGGCCAGATCTGTACAAGAAGGTCCTAGAAGGTTCTAGAAAGACAAAGCAAAAGGGCCACCTCACTCTTTCACTCTCACACTCCACCTTGAGAAAAGATCTTGGTCTGATTTTTATGAGAAGAAAAGGCCAACACTCAACCATTCATTCAGTCCTATCACTTTACATAGCTTGTGTAAGAAGCTCTTCAGTCCACTTCCCACGAAAAGTAGCTCTCCTTTACACTTTTCCTTCATAGAACACAAAAGACACTCTCGGACAGTTTTTCATATCTCTTTTGAACGCCTATTTCGAAGATTTTGTAAGTGTTTTCTCGCCAAGATTCCTTCATGAAAGTTATTTATTTTGGAGTCTAGTTTACGTGGATAACTTATTAGTTCCATTTGGAGATCATTTGATTGGTCAAAAGTTGTTTAGACCCCGGAAAGGTCATTCTGGGCGATAAACTGGAGAGTGTGTTATATTTTGGAGTTTTTGACCAAGCTAATGAATAGATCTTGGTCCGAAATTTTTATGGAGTACTGTTAACATGTGTATATGATTATTGGTTGAGGATTTGTTGCATGATTAAAAGTTTTGGTGAAATATTTTCTTAGGTCTAGAAACTTAGAAACTGGAAGAGGAAAAACAGTTTCTGTTTTGAGAAAGTTTAAATCTTTTATGGTTTAATCTTATTCCAATGGCTTTGATATTTTTATTGGAGGATCCTAAGCATCTTATATACATGTTAGAATGTTATTTTTAAGATATTTGAAGTTAGTTTCGAACATATGAAATTTTATGCAAGGAGATATTCGGTTAGGCCAAAGTGATGATGTTCTTGGCTAAACTTATGTTTTGGTTGATGTTTACCCATGTGATCTTGAGTTTGAAGCTTGGATCTGTTTTAGAACATCTTTTTAAACCATGTGATGTTTGGGTTTGAAGATCACATCTTTATTAGTCATGGATCAAGAGGTTGATCAAAACAAGTTAGAAACAAATTTCTGTTTTGAACTTAGAAGAAAAACCAAAAAGTTCAAGTATGGTTTTAGTGATTTTGATGACTTTTGTTCATGATTCAAAACATGATTATTCTTAGGAATATGTTATGAGTATAGTAGAAGAAAAATTTTGGTTTAATCATAAGTTTTGAAATTTGAAAGAATTACAACAAAATCAAGGGAAATAGCCTTGTAAGTTTCGGAAGTTTTGGTTGTGTTTAGTTTTAAATTTTTGGTTTAATCATAAGTTTTGGTTTAATCATAAGTTTTGGTTGTGTTTAGTTTTAAATTTTTTTGAATTGATATTTGAGCTTAGGACAAAATTTACATAAGATATATAAATTTTGGTGATTTTTGGAGTTAGGATGCAAAATCCTTAAGTTAGGGGTAAAATGGTCATTTTCCCACATGTAGAGGGTAAAATGATAATTTTACTCTAAGCTGATATTTTTCCATATTCCTAATTGTTAGTGATTAAGTTCTAATTTTTAGAAATCACTACTTTCAGTTTCTCGTGATCGCACTTGAGCTTTGTCTCGAAACGCGAAGATTGAGGTAAGTTAGCTTTTAACTTACTATCAATTTAATGTGTATGTGTGATAAGTAAGGGAACTAAATTGTATGTATGCATGTTATCATATGTGCCATGCCAAGTCATTACATATTTATCTGTTACACATTTATTCTGTCATGAATTATTCATCTGTTACACAAGATATTATGTCACGTATTGCTATACATGCTATACATTGCAAGTATGTCATGTTAAGTTAAGTATGCCATCTGTTACATGTATTTCTTGTCATGTAATATTCATTGTCACATGTTACGCCATGTTAAGAAATGTTGTCTGTTATATGGTATGCCATGTTACGAAATGTTGCATGTTACATGTATGACATGTTATGAAATGTTCTCTGTTACATTTATGTCTCGAAGCATGTCATGCATGTCGTCCTACGTTCATGTCACGTTATGTTACGTCAAGATTTCTATCTTTTATGTCACGTTCATGTTACGTCACGTTACGAAATGTCATGTCTGCCAGTTAAGTCATTCATGTCAATCACGACCCTAAGCGCTAGGATGGGGTAATATCCTAGTGGAACTCCTTTGTTCACGCTGGAGTGTCTAAATAGGTGTGAAATTCCCTGGGTTGACGAAGTACAGTCAACAGGTTGCGAATGGGGCCTAATTAGCTGGTCACCGGAGCGCGCCAGGCACTAACGCCGATGGTGCCACACATTATGTTACGTGTGTCCACAGCAAGTGTGGCACAAATAGATAAGTCATGGGGCCACAACAACTGTGGAGCATGAAGTATGGGGCCACAACAACTGTGGAGCATACACTACGTGAGACACAGCAATTGTGACACGTAGAATACGTGGGGCCACAACAACTGTGGAGTATGTATTAACGCACTCACAGCTGGTATAGAAACCTGTGATGTGATGCGGTAATCGGCAGGGACACACGGCTCAAGGGGACCTGTGTAGCACCCATATGATCACGTTAATGATTAAGTTTATTGAATAAGATTCCAAGTTCAAGTCATGTTTCACGTTATGTTATGTTCAAGTTTACGATCACGCAATCATGGTAATCCCATGAGACAAGAATATGTTTCAAGTTCATGTTATGCTATGCTTCAAGTCCATGTGTTTTAAGTTCACGTACCTGTCATGTCACATCAAGTTAAGTTTAAGTCCAGTTCAAGTTATGTCAGCTCCATGTTATGTCAAGTTACGTTATGTTTATTATTTCATGCCATGATATGTCAAGATAAGTTATGTTTTTCTATTGATTCAATTATGCATTTATACTTTTACTGCCATACATGCATCATTAACTTGTGTTGAAGTTTTTTGTTAACTTACTGAGATTTGTAATCAAATCTCACTGTGGTAGTCCCAACTACCATTCCCCCCGAATGGTAGATCTTGTTACAGGATCAGAAGGAGAACCAGGAGTTGACTAACTAGAAACGGTCGACTAAGCAACAAGGCGACGTAGATGTAGTTACCTTAGATTACTACATGTATTTTGTGGAGTTCAATCTCCAGCACTCTTTTGTTCACAACCATTTTGGACTAGTGTTGTGATCTTAGTTGTTCAGTATATCTTAATGTATCAATTATGTTTTAAGTAATTGGGATATTTTAGTTTGGTGCATAGTATTGCAAAAAAAAAAAAAAAAATTATCCGCTGCGAATATTGCATAATGCTAGATGCATGTTAGGAATATTGCATCTTATATGTCATGAACGGGGGCAGGTAACCTTGTGTTGCATGTCTCGACGCTTCAAATGTCCGTCCGATCCCAAGCGAAATTTTGGGGCGTCACATCTGTGCTCCTCAACTACGCAATCATCCTTATCTTTGCGACACGCCACACAACGTATCAATACACTACATGGAGTACACTCCATGTGTACTTCCTTCACATTACACTATGCCACATCACCATTATGGCACACACGCCATATAGTACATTGCCTCACCACATGGAGTATATTTTTTGTATACTCCCTTCACATCACACTATGCCACGAGAGTACACTCCACATGTACTCTTCCCATTCCAGACTACGTCATTCAGAGCACATTCCACATGTACTCTTCCTAATCCACACCACGCCACATCACCACTACAACACATACTTCCAACCACACTTCACAGCATAGTCCACAACACGACTACACAGCACACTTCCCGACTACGCCCAACACTTCACGTACACAGCACATCACATCACCACACTACACAACACAATCCACAACCTAACCAGCCAACTAATATAATAACAAGGATAAGGGAAATAGAGTTATACCATTGACGGGATAACCCGTGTGTTGCTCGTTGTCCGGCATGGCCAGTGGTGTCGGAAGCCACTAGCTTGGGCAGTAGTGGTCACTATCGTGACCTTACAATGGGAGTATCTAGGAGACTGGGTCTAGGATTCTAGTGGGTAGATCTGGGCAATGCGAGGGTGGCCGACATGGTGGGAAGTTAGTGGGTGGCGGCTAAGGCCTTGTACAGTGGTTGTCCACCGTGTATGGTGGATGTTTGGGCATTTGGATAGCTAGGTGTGGTCTTGGAAGGGGTCATGGTGGCCTCGTGGTGGTGGTGAAGGGGTGGAACACGACGAATCTAGCTGTGCATGAGGAAGAATTAATGAGAGAGCGTGGGGGAGCTAGGGATTGCGGCTAGGCATGGGGTTGGCTAGGGGAGCTCGCCGGTGGGGGAGGAGGCTCTTGGTGGCGGTGAGGTGGCCGTGGGTATGGTGAACCCGTGGGTTTCGTGTGTGGCCTAGGAAGGAGCTACGTGCTTCGGGTCAAGGGGAGGAGGAAGGGCGTGGTCAGGGGAGACTTGTGGTGGTGTTCGGTTGAGCTGGAGGCTGACGATGGCAGTGCTAGGAGGAGAAATCGTGCGGTAAAACCATTTCGGGTTGCTCACGTGCAGTTGAGGGAGGGGCTACCAGAGGGGCTTTGATGGTGGGAGATGCTCGCCAGCATGAGGGGAGGCCGGTGAGGTGGTTGGTGGTGCTGCATGGTGGCGCACAACGGCTCGGGGGGCTGAAGACAGAGATTGGGTAGGGGAGAGGGGGATGCCTGCGTGAGCTGAGGGAGAGGAGAGAGAGGGAAAGGGAAAGTGAGTGAGAAAGAGAGGGGCCTGGGTTTTAATCCTAACCCTTTATCTTGGGATCTTCAAGAAGATTTAATGGTGGGCTTCAAATACTGATTTGAAAATGCGTAAACATTAACTTAACTAAAAGCATTGAGAGGAATTAAGATAGAATATTATTTAAATTAAACTTTAGTTTATAAAATATTATTCTTTGATCATTAATAAAATGATGAAGTCTTGTTTCATATCTTTAAGAGAATAAAACCCATCTAATTAATAACACTGGAAATACCCATATAAATATTTCTAGGATATTTAAAATATTCGAGGGCTTTAAAACATTGGGCGTACTTTAAAATCAACTGCTATATTTAAAAACACAGCTTCAGTATTTAAAACACATAGATGAGAGTCGTGACCAATCAAGAGTGAAAGGAGCGGGTTATTACAACTCCTCTATCCACTCTGGAGTGCTTAAGAATGGAGTGGTAACCCCTGGGTTGACAAAGTACCATCGACGAGCCTCGAATGGATTCTTTTCAAAGAATGCCAGAGCGAGGAAGCGCCTAATGCTAGTGGGTGCATAAGGCATGTAACCGACGAAGTAAGGTCGAGTTAATATGAATCTCTATTTATGACGTATTCAACACGGTGTACATACTGTTGATGGTGCGATAACCAGTAGGAACACGCGGTGCTAAGGGGAACTGTATTGTGTCCACCCTCTAAACAAGGATAAGAGCTCATAAATTAAGGATCGCATAATTAAAATCTTCTGATATGATAAGGGTCACTTGATGCAAATCTTGTGATATGTTTTGATAGGGAAATTCTGATTAAGATAAGCATGAATAAGAAAGTTAAGAAGTTTTTCTGAAAAGCTTAAGTCTCTATTATAAGTCTTTTGAAAATGGTCAAGTCATATGTCAAATGCATGTTCATGCACGCATTTCATGATATACCTCTTGTGTAATAGCCCGCTACAAATTCATTGGTTGAATTTCTATTAACTTTAGGAATCTCGTAAAAATCTCATAAGTTTTTACGAATCAACCAATCGCATAGGTTTTAGTCTATCAACATAGTCAGTGTTATCACTCACTATGGTGCTAGAAATATGAGTTTTATTTATTTGAGGTGGTTAGAAGTGTCAGAATACATTATGGTCTACGCCATTAGACTCAGTGGATTATTTAGGATTTTATGGTGCAATAGCCTATTTTCATAATTCCGGACGAAACGTCTGTTGGAAATTGTGAAATTATTTTTAGGGGCACTTCGAGGTTGAATTTCGGTAAAAGATTTTCACTATAGGTTAATATGAATATTTAGGAATTTTTTAGTGTTAAGTTTATGATTCACTTTTTCGGAGTGAATAGTAACCTCGGTAAGCGCACCAATTGCAGTGTTTCAAAATCACAGTGTGGAATGTCCAAATTAGATTAGAGAAATTTTATTCGGACACTTGGCAAGATCTTAGCCACACTTAGTGAATAATATTAGGCACTTGGCACCAAGAGGAGCGTTTGATGGATTTGAAGGAATTAAGCTGTGAAATCATGCGACTTAAGCAAAATTTTGTTTCATCTGCTCAACCAAATTGTGCCAGACCAAAGAGGTTTTCAATCCTAGTAAAACCCTAAATGGTGGAAATCCAATTGAAAGTCCAAAAGCATTGTTGAAATTGGAACCCTAAACAGTTTCCCCAAAACCCTAAAGTTGGTCTGCAAACATTTTCTAATCCGATTTCTAGCATTGTGTTTAATCACTTGATTGAATCACTTCCACATGCTATTAATCCTTCAAATTTGTCTTAGAACATCATTATCCAACCTTGTTAAACTTGAAAAATTGATTGGGCCAAGTGATATTGGATTTGAGCTTGATAGCAACCCAAACCCTCTTTAAACCCCAAAATTTAGGCCCATTCGGTTTAGGCCCATAAAGGTCCACGAATTTGGTCACCATTAGCATTGCTTCATGGCTAAGTTTTGTACCCCCACTTGGCTGGCCAGATCTGTACAAGAAGGGTCTAGAAGGGTCTTGAAATACAAAGGTAAAAGGCCACCTCACTCTTTCACTCTTACACTCTACCTTGAGAAAAGATCTTGGACTGATTTTTATGAGAAGAAAAGGCCAACACTCAACCTTTCCTTCAGTCATATCGCTTCCCATAACTTGTGTAAGAGGCTCTTCGGTCCACTTCCCACGAAAAGCAACTCTCCTTTACACTTTTCCTTCATAGAACACAAAAGACACTCTCGGATAGTTTTTCTTACCTCTTTTGAATTCCTGTTTCGAAGCATTTGTAAGTGTTTCCTTGCAACGTTTCTTTCATGAAAGTTGTTTCTTTTGGAGTCTAGTTTACGTGTATATCTTATTTGTTCCATTTGGCGATCATTTGATTGGTCAAAAGTTGTTTAGACCCTAGAAAGGTCATTCTGGGCAATAAACTTGAGAGTGTGTTATATTTTGGAGTTTTTGACCAAGCTAATGAATAGATCTTGGTCCGAAATTTTTATGGAGTAATGTTAACATGTGTATATGATTATTGGTTGAGGATTTGTTGCATGATTAAAAGTTTTGGTGAAATATTTTCTTAGGTCTAGAAACTTAGAAACTGGAAGAGGAAAAATAGTTTATGTTTTGAGAAAGTTTAAATCTTTTATGGTTTAATCTTATTCCAATGGCTTTGATATTTTTATTGGAAGATCCTAAGCCTCTTATATTCATGTTAGAATGTTATTTTGATGATATTTTATGTTAGTTTCAAAGATATGAAATTTTATGCAAGGAGATATTTGGTTAGGCCAAAGTGATGTTGTTCTTGGCTAAATTTATGTTTTGGTTGATGTTTACCCATGTGATCTTGAGTTTGAAGCTTGGACCTGTTTTAAGACACCTTTTTGAACCATGTGATGTTTTGGTTTGAAGATCACTTATTTATAAGTCATGGATCAAGAGGTTGATCAAAACAAGTTAGAAACAAAAATCTATTCTGAACTTAGAAGAGAAACCAAAAAGTTCAAGTATGGTTTTAGTGATTTTGATGACTTTTGTTCATGATTCAAAACATGATTATTCTTAGGAACATGTTATGAGTATAGTAGAAGAAAATTTTGGTTTAATCATGAGTTTTGAGATTTGAAAGAATTACAACAAAATCAAAGGAAATAGCCTTGTAAGTTTCGGCCATATTGGGTTTTAATGGTTGTGTTTAGTTTTAAAATTTTTCTGAATTGATATTTGAGTTTAGGACAAAATTTACATAAGGTATGTAAATTTTGGTGATTTTTGGAGTTAGGATGCAAAATCCTTAAGTTAAGGGTAAAATGGTCATTTTCCCACATGTAGAGGGTAAATTGGTAATTTTACTCTAAGTTGATATTTCTCCATATTCTTAATTGTTAGTGATTAAGTTCTAATGTTTAGAAATCACTACTTTCAGTTTCTCGTGATCGCACTTGAGTTTTGTCTCGAAGCGCGAAGATCGTGGTAAGTTAGCTTTTAACTTACTATCAGTTTAATGTGTATGAATGATAAGTAAGGGAACTAAATTGTATATATGCATGTTATCACATGTGCCATGCCAAGTCATTACATATTTATCTGTTATACAGAATTTATTCTCTCATGAATTATTCATCTGTTACACAAGATATTCTGTCACGTATTGCTATACATTGCAAGTATGTCATGTTAAGTTAAATATGCCATCTATTACATGTATTTCATGTCACGTAATATTCACTGTCACATGTTACGCCATGTTAAGAAATGTTGTCTGTTACATGGTATGCTATGTTACGAAATGTTGCCTATTACATGTATGCCATGTTATGAAATATTGTTTGTTACATTTATGTTTCAAAGTATGTCATGTTTGTCGTCTTACGTTCATTTCACGTTACGCTACGTCAAGATTTCTGTCTTTCATGTCTGCCAGTTAAGTCATTCATGTCAATCACGACCCTAAGCGTTAGGATGGGGTAATATCCTAGTGGAACTCTTTTGTTCACGTTGGAGTGTCTAAATAGGTGTGAAATTGCCTGGGTTGACGAATTACAGTCAACAGGTTGCGAATGGGGCCTAATTAGCTGGTCACTGGAGCGCGCCAGTCACTAATGCCGATGGTGCGACACATTATGTTACGTGTGTCTATAGCAAGTATGGCACAAACAGATAAGTCATGGGGCCACAACAACTGTGGAGCATGAAGTATGTGGCTACAACAACTGTGGAGCATACACTACGTGAGACACAACAATTGTGACACGTAGAATACGTGGGGCCACAACAACTGTGGAGTACGTATTAACGCACTCACAGCTGGTATAGAAACCTGTGATGTGATGCGGTAATCGGCAGGGACACACGGCTCAAGGGGACCTGTGTAGCACCCATATGGTCACGTTAATGATTAAGTCTATTGAATAAGATTCCAAGTTCAAGTCATGTTTCACGTTATGTTATGTTCAAGTTTACGATCATGCAATCATGGTTATCCCATGAGATAAGAATATGTTTCAAGTTCATGTTATGTTATGTTCACGTTCACGTTATATTCCAAGTTCACATTTATGTTATGTCATGCTCAGGTTCAAGTTATGTTCAAGTTCATGTTCAAATTATGCATGTTCACGTTCATGCTATGTTTCAAGCCCATGTTATGTTTCAAGTTCACGTTCATTCTATGTTTCAAGTCCATGTTATGTTTCGAGTTACATTCATGCTAAGCTTCAGTTTCAGTTTAAGTTATGCCAGTTATGTTATGTTGTATGTCAAGTTATGCTATGATTACTTATGATTTGATTATGCATTTATGCTTTTACTGCCATGCATGCATAATTAACCTGTGTGGAAGTTTCCTGTTAACTTGTTGAGATTTGTAATCAAATCTCACTGTGGTAGTCCCAACTACCATTCCCCTCGAATGGTAGATTTTGTTACAGGATCTGAAGGAGAAACGAGAATCGATCAACTGGAAATGATCGACTAAGCGATGGTGTGACGTAGATGGTAGTACAGTAGTTACCTCAGGTTACTACTTGTATTTGTGGTGTTCAATCTCCAACACTCTTTTGATCACAATCATTTTGGACTAGTGTTGTGATCTCAGTTGTTTAGTATGTCATTATGTATGAAGTATGTTGTAAGTATTTTGGATATTTCGGTTTTGTGCATAGTATTGCTAAAGAAAAAAATTATCCGCTGCGAATATTGCATAATACTAGATGCATGTTAAGAATATTGCATCTTATATGTCATGAACGGGGGCAGGTAACCTTGTGTTGCATGTCTCGATGCTTCAAATGTTCGTCAGATCCCAAGCAGAATTGGGGGGCGTCACAGGGTGGTATCAGAGCAATACGTCTCTGGGTTTAAATCCACAAGTCCTTAGGAAATGCACCAAATATGAGGCTTGAAATTTTAGTCTTCATTAGGCTTGAATTTCTTGAAGTATAAGAGATAGTATGTGGTTGTAACTTGTGTATTCGTGTGATTTAGGAAGTGACATGACTCGAGGTAGGATACCTCAAAACCCTGAGGGAGTCACAAATTAGGATAATCAGAATCCCCCGATGGATGGAGGATTAGCTGAAGCCGTACGTTTACTGACTGACATGCTTAGACAACAGCAACATCAGCAAGCACATGTACCCAAACCCGAAGTCTGGCATTGTCTGTGTCAGAAGTTCTTGATCCATCGTTATCCAAGCATTTTTGGTAATGAAGAGCCACTAAAAGCCGAGAAATGGATTATGGATCTCGACAGGACTTACGAGATCTGTGGATGTACTGAAGACCAAAAGGTTCTATATGTTGTATACCTATTCTAAGGAGAAGTTGGAAGATGGTGGGATACACAAAGGCAGCTTCTAGTTAGGGAACTAGGAAGTTTGGATGCATTGTCTTGGGAGAGATTTAAGGAAGAGTTGACTACGAATTCTTCCCAGATTCTATCAAATAGCTAAAGGTGCAGGAGTTCGCGACTTTAACTCAAGGCAGTTTGGCCGTAGGGTAGTATGCCGCTAAGTTTATGGTGTTAGGAAGGTTTGCACCACACTTGATTTCTACTCAAAGGATACAGGCACGAAAGTTTCAAGCTGGACCTCAGCCATGGATCCGTAGCCAAGTAGCTTGCCTAAGAATAAAGAATTATCAAGAGTTAGTAAACGTGGCCGCGATAGCAGAGGCTGAGCATAGAGGTCTAGCGATCCAGATCAATACCGAATGAAAGAGAACTTCATTGTATGCTACTGAAGAAAATTTAGAAATGAAGAAGATGTCTACTGGACCAGATAAGGGAGAAGGCATCGAGACTGGAAGCTCAATACTGACCACGTACCCAATATGTGGGATGTCCGGAAAGAACCATGGAGGCAAGTGCAAACATACCCTAGGACTCTGTTTCAGATGTGGCCAACCTAACCACTTGATCAGAAATTGTCCCAAAAGAGGCAGGAGAAATGGAACTGTTCCCATTGGAGATTCCAAACCAAATCCACGACCTCCAATACTAGCTTAAGTGTATGCAGGTACTTCTAGAGACGTCGATGCTGACGCCCCAAGAGCTAAAGGAGTTGGCGCCGTCACTGGTATTTTTCTAAGACCTCTATATTGTTAAGCTTATTTAAGGTTGATTAGATTGCAATTGATGGTACTATTGCATTATTGATACTTTGGGTAAGTTAAATCATTGAGGTTTATAACTTGTATGCAGTTTGATTCAAGCGAGGCCCTACGTTTAGTGATTGTGGTATTGCACGAGAGTTCAGTTCGTACTCTGAATTGTTACCAGGTAGTAAGAGTAACATTTCTCATTAAGCGTATTTCTATTCATACCAGTGTAGATATGGGATACCTTTTGATAGTACGAGGAAGGATATTCAAGGTTGATGAATTAGTATCCCAAGTATTTGAATTTTGTTTTGATTCGAAGGTTACAATGAAATTTGTGTTCGGAAGAGTACGGTGTGTGGGAGAAGCTTTGGCTTTAGTAGGATTCACTTATGATAATAGTTTTATCCAATCGCGAATAAATGGTTTCTGGCGAAGCACCGTGTTTGTGGAAACCTAGATTGCCTTTATATTGGAGACTTTTATATGGGGAGTAAAATCTTGTCTTGAGGATTTACGTGAACAGTAGGAACAAATTCTTTGGATTAGAGTCGGAATAAGAGGCAGCTCATGATGGATAGAAGAGCTATGTCAATCATAAGAGAGAAAGTCTTGAGTTAAGGCTAATAGCTGATCAATTATCGATATACCATCTAGGAGGAGGAACATTTCATTTTGATTATGAAGAAGTAAGCTAGTCCAAGATAGATGGAATTCCTTGAGGAAATAGAGAATGTGAATTCAATTGTGTATGGATTAAATTCTTCCAAATTGAACTGCATGAATACTTGAAGTTTTAGATTTAGAGAGTATGCTAGTACGACTTGACCTACCTTGTGGAAGAACTCCAGTACAAATTGATATGATTTGAGAGAAAGAGAGTTAAGAATGGAAGATATATATACACGTCGTGGATAATACTTTGAATAGTGAAGAGAATGGTGATTTCTTTTAAGCAATGATTCAGTATCCTAGAAGGTCAGCCAAGAAGTCACTAAGTTTAGGCAGTAACCTTTGGGATTGTTATACCCTAATGTTATAATGGTAGTTATTTTTGTATAACCATGTGATGGTTATAGATAAGAATAGTGTTGACTATGAGAAGAAGGCGTTACCTCAAGAAGAACGAGACCTGCCCCTTGGGTGTGATGAGGCATCCAGTGATGGGCAGTAGGTTGGTAAGCAACTTATTCTTTTGAGCGTATTTTATGTTTGTACTCACGTCGATTTCGAGGACGAAATCTTTTTTTTAGGAGGGGAGGATGTAACAGCCCGCTACAAATTCATTGGTTGAATTTCTATTGACTTTAGGAATCTCGTAAAAACTCCATAAGTTTTTACGAATCAACCAATCGCATAGGTTTTAGTCTATCAACATAGTTAGTGTTATCACTCACTATGGTGCTAGAAATATGAGTTTTATTTATTTGAGGTGGTTAGAAGTGTCAGAATGTATTATGCTCTATGCCATTAGACTCAGTGGATTATTTAGGATTTTATGGTGCAATAGCCTATTTTCATAATTCCGGACGAAACGTCTGTTGGAAATTGTGAAATTATTTTTAGGGGCACTTTGAGGTTGAATTTCGGTAAAATATTTTCACTATAGGTTAATATGAATATTTAGGAATTTTTTAGTGTTAAGTTTATGATTCACTTTTTCGGAGTGAATAGTAACCTCGGTAAGCGCACCAATTGCAGTGTTTCAAAATCACAGTGTGGAATGTCCAAATTAGATTAGAGAAATTTTATTTGGACACTTGGCAAGATCTTAGCCACACTTAGTGAATAATATTAGACACTTGGCACCATGAGGAGCGTTTGATGGATTTGAAAGAATCAAGCTGTGAAATCATGCCACTTAAGCAAAACTTTGTTTTATCTGCTCAACCAAATTGTGCCAGACCAAAGAGGTTTTCAATCCTAGTAAAACTCTAAATGGTGGTAATCCAATTGAAAGCCCAAAACATTGTTGAAATCGGAACCCTAAACGGTTTCCCCAAAACCCTAAAGTTGGCCTCCAAACATTTTCTAATCCGATTTCTAGCATTGTGTTTAATCACTTGATTAAATCACTTCCACATGTTATTAATCCTTCAAATTTGTGTTAGAACATCATTATCCAACCTTGTTAACCTTGAAAAATTGATTGAGCCAAGTGATATTGGATTTGGGCTTGATAGCAACCCAAACCCACTTTAAACCCCAAAATTTAGGCCCATTAGATTTAGGCCCATTAAGGCCCACGAAATTGGTCACCATTAGCATTGCTTCATGGCTAAGTTTTGTACCCCCACTTGGCTGGCCAGATCTATACAAGAAGGGCCTAGAAGGTTTTTGAAATACAAAGGTAAAAGGCCACCTCACTCTTTCACTCTTACACTCTACCTTGAGAAAAGATCTTGGACTGATTTTTTTGAGAAGAAAAGGCCAGCACTCAACCTTTCCTTCAGTCATATCACTTCCCATAACTTGTGTAAGAGGCTCTTCAGTCCACTTCCCATGAAAAGCAACTCTCCTTTACACTTTTCCTTCATAGAACACAAAAGACACTCTCGGACAGTTTTTCTTACCTCTTTTGAATGCCTGTTTCGAAGCTTTTGTAGGTGTTTCCTCGCAATGTTTTCTGCATGAAAGTTGTTTCTTTTGGAGTCTAGTTTATGTGGATATCTTATTTGTTCCATTTTGAGATCATTTGATTGGTCAAAAGTTGTTTAGACCTCAGAAAGGTCATTCTGGGCGATAAACTGGAGAGTGTGTTATATTTTGGAGTTTTCGACCAAGCTAATGAATAGATCTTGGTCCGAAATTTTTATGGAGTAATGTTAACATGTGTATATGATTATTGGTTGAGTATTTGTTGCATGATTAAAAGTTTTGGTGAAATATTTTCTTAGGTCTAAAAACTTAGAAACTGGAAGAGGAAAAATAGTTTCTGTTTTGAGAAAGTTTAAATCTTTTATGGTTTAATCTTATTCCAATGGCTTTGATATTTTTATTGGAAGATTCTAAGCCTCTTATATTCATGTTAGAATGATATTTTGATGATATTTGAAGTTAGTTTCGAAGATATGAAATTTTATGCAAGGAGATATTTGGTTAGGCCAAAGTGATGTTGTTCTTGGCTAAATTTATGTTTTGGTTGATGTTTACCCATGTGATCTTGATTTTGAAGTTGGATCTGTTTTAGGACACCTTTTTGAACCATGTGATGTTTTGGTTTGAAGATCACTTCTTTATAAGTCATGGATCAAGAGGTTGATCAAAACAAGTTAGAAACAAAAATCTGTTTTGAACTTAGAAGAGAAACAAAAATGTTCAAGTATGGTTTTAGTGATTTTGATGACTTTTGTTCATGATTCAAAACATGATTATTCTTAGGAACATGTTATGAGTATAGTAGAAGAAAATTTTTGGTTTAATCATAAGTTTTGAGATTTGAAAGAATTACAACAAAATCAAAGGAATTAGCCTTGTAAGTTTTGGCCATATAGAGTTTTAATGGTTGTGTTTAGTTTTAAGATTTTTCTGAATTGATATTTGAGCTTAGGACAAAATTTACATAAGGTATGTAAATTTTGGTGATTTTTGGAGTTAGGATGCAAAATCCTTAAGTTAAGGGTAAAATGGTCATTTTCCCACATGTAGAGGGTAAAATGGTAATTTTACTCTAAGTTGATATTTCTCCATATTTTTAATTGTTAGTGATTAAGTTCTAATTTTTAGAAATCACTACTTTCAGTTTCTCGTGATCGCACTTGAGTTTTGTCTCGAAGCGCAAAAATCGAGATAAGTTAGCTTTTAACTTACTATAAGTTTAATGTGTATGGGTGATAAGTAAGGGAACTAAATTGTATATATGCATATTATCATATGTGCCATGCCAAGTCTATACAGATTTATCTGTTACACAGAATTTATTCTGTCATGAATTATTCATCTGTTATACAAGATATTCTGTCACGTATTGCTATACATTGCAAGTATGTCATGTTAAGTTAAGTATGCCATCTGTTACATGTATTTCATGTCACGTAATATTCACTGTCACATGTTACGCCATGTTAAGAAATGTTGTCTGTTACATGGTATGCTATGTTACGAAATGTTGTCTGTTACATATATGCCATGTTATGAAATGTTGTTTGTTACATTTATGTTTCAAAGTATGTCATGTTTGTCGTCTTACGTTCATTTCACGTTACGCTACGTCAAGATTTCTATCTTTTATGTCACGTTCATATTACGTCACGTTACGAAATGTCATGTCTGCCAGTTAAGTCATTCATGTCAATCACGACCCTAAGCGCTAGGATGGGGTAATATCCTAGTGGAACTCCTTTGTTCACGCTGGAGTGTCTAAATAGGTGTGTAATTTCCTTGGTTAACGAAGTACAATCAACAGGTTGCGAATGAGGCCTAATTAGCTTGTCACCGTAGCGCGCCAGGCACTAACGCCGATAGTGCCACACATTATGTTATGTATGTCTACAGCAAGTATGGCACAAACAGATAAGTCATGGGGCCACAACAACTGTGGAGCATGAAGTATGGGGCCACAACAACTGTGGAGCATACACTACGTGAGACACAGCAATTGCGACACATAGAATACGTGGGGCCACAACAACTATGGAGTACGTATTAACGCACTCACAGCTGGTATAGAAACCTGTGATGTGATGCAGTAATCGGCAGGGACACACGGCTCAAGGGGACCTGTGTAGCACCCATATGGTCACGTTAATGATTAAGTCTATTGAATAAGATTCCAAGTTCAAGTCATGTTTCACATTATGTTATGTTCAAGTTTACGATCACACAATCATGGTAATCCCATGAAATAAGAATATGTTTCAAGTTCATGTTATGTTATGTTCACGTTCACGTTATATTCCAAGTTCACATTTATGTTATGTCATGCTCAGGTTCAAGTTATGTTCAAGTTCATGTTCAAATTATGCATGTTCATGTTCATGCTATGTTTCAAGTCCATGTTATGTTTCAAGTTCAAGTTCACGTTCACGCTATGTTTCAAGTCCATGTTATGTTTCGAGTTACGTTCATGCTAAGCTTCAGTTTCAGTTTAAGTTATGCCAGTTATATTATGTTGTATGTCAAGTTATGCTATGATTACTTATGATTTGATTATGCATTCATGCTTTTACTGCCATGCATGCATAATTAACCTGTGTGGAAGTTTCCTGTTAACTTGCTGAGATTTGTAATTAAATCTCACTGTGGTAGTCCCAACTACCATTCCCCCCAAATGGTAGATTTTGTTACAGGATCTGAAGGAGGATCGAGAATCGACCAACTGGAAATGATCGACTAAGCGATGGTTTGACGTAGATGATAGTACAGTAGTTACCTTAGGTTACTACTTGTATTTGTGGTGTTCAATTTCCAACACTCTTTTGATCACAACCATTTTGGACTAGTGTTGTGATCTCAATTGCTTAGTACGTCATTATGTATGAAGTATGTTGTAAGTATTTAGGATATTTCGGTTTGATGCATAGTATTGCTAAAGAAAAAAATTATCCATTGCGAATTATTGCATAATGCTAGATGCATGTTAAGAATATGACATCTTATATGTTATGAACGGGAGCAGGTAACCTTGTGTTGTATGTCTCGACGCTTCAAATGTTCGTCAGATCCCAAGCGGAATTTGGGGGCGTCACATCTTGTATGCTTGTGCTAACTGTTGTATGTTGTGTGATTACTTGCTGAGATTCCTCGAAATCTCATTGTGGTAGTTTTCACTACCATTCCCCAACCGGAATGGTAGAAGTTGTTATAGGTACCCCAGATTCCCAAGAAACATGAACTTAGACGGTTCCTTGATAGAGGACGAGTATATTGTTTAGGCTCTTCATGACTATAATGCTGATGCATTAAAACACATGGTTAAACTTCTCAGGGAGATCCTAACTAGTATTAGGGAGACCGAGATCGTTGCTACAATCTATCAACCATCCAAGAATTTGAAATTTTGGTGAAATATGGACCAGCTGTCTACTTATCTGGAGCGAGCCTCGAAGGCCTCGTCTAATGCAGAGGCAACGACAATGGACTTAGGTTTGACACCACCTGAGTCTCTGCAATCCCATGGGGTATTTTGGTGTCTGTCTCATGAAGGGACAATAGTGATGAAGAAAACGGGAACCTAAGTTATTTTGTGGAAAAAAACAAAGAAGAAGAAGAAAGAACCTATGGTTTAGATCTCAAACTTTTGAGGAACAATGTTTTGAGGTGGTCCCATGTTTTGGGAGATTTAAACTATACTCTGTGCTTTTGGGATGCTATATCTTTATGGTACATGTTTATGGTTTTTGGACAATGTTGAGAATTTTTGTTTGTAACACCCCGGTCCCGGATGGGTTGGAGAGTTATCTCTTAACACTTAAAATCATATCTCATTGTACAAATGTAAACTCCAATTCCTCATTTACTCATAGACCTCATTGCTTTAAAACCATCTACTCCAAAATAAATAACTAAGATTATGACGAAATCTCAACATAAAAGTCAACTTCCCAAAGTACTAAGTCAACAGAGCAAAACTAAACTATTCAATGAAATTCTCCAATACTAAGTACCCTCTCTGTATTTAATAGACTATGCTCACAAAGCCTTACCCATGCTTCCTATTCTTGAACCTTCGCTGAAGTATCCAACATATCTGAAAAATGTTGTTGAGATAAGGGGTGAGTTATCAACAACTCAGTAAGCAGAGGACATATGCTAGGGTGCAAACATGAGCATTTACAAAGTACAGTATGCAGAACAAAATATTTTACAGAGTTATCATGAAGAACAAAACATGTTTTCAAAAGTAACAGAGCGATGATTTTAAGACAAGTAAAACCCAGAGTACGTTGGCATAACATAACCTGAGCATCATTATCACATCTTAATAGAGCATCTTACAGAGCAGAGACCATGTTTCACCCCCATGGTAGGTGTAACGACCCGACCCTATATTTTTTTTAGGGATAAAATTTGAATAATTTTATTAAGGCTCTATTAATATTATTATTATTATTATTAATATTATTAATATTATTATTATTATTATTATTATTATTATTATTATTATTATTATTATTATTTTTACTATTATTATTTTTTGTCCAGCCCTTGAATCCTCTTCATAATACAACTCCTCTTGCCGGATTTTTTTTCTTCTAATTTGAATTTCAAACAATCTACTCACATGCACATACACATGCACGTCTAGGGTTTTCTTTAGGTTCTCAAAAAATTATACATATACACGTTTCACTCACCAAAGAATGCAAGCCGCAATGCCCCATCGTGAGTCTTCCCATCGCGTATCATTTCAACGCATGCACGGCTTCATCCGTTTCCTCCGCATTCACGTTTCTCATCCTAGGGTTTTTCTCTTGGCTCTCATTTGGCTAGGTTTATAAATAGTTAAACTCTCCTCTGCATGAAGGGAATAGCCTGGCACCCTCAGCCACAGAACTCACCGACACCACCACTGACCACCATAGAATACATCGGACCACCCTCAGCCGCCAAAGCACGCCGTAGCAGCCCCGGACGCACCACTGTTTTTGCACGTCCGAAGCAGAGCATGCAGTCACCTTCTCCACGGTAGCCACCTCAAGAGGCGCCGAACCCCCTCTCCGACGACGCAGAAACCGCCGACCAGCACAACCCAGTGGCACCCACTCCGTCCCGGTAAGCCACGACCTTCGTCGTCCCCCTCTTTCTCTCGGTTGTTTTCGGTTGGCAGAACTCCTTTTCTTTCATCCCGTAAACTCTCTCTCACTTTTCGTCTCTCTCTCTCTCTCTCTCTCTCAGAGCTTTGCCGCCTCACTCGCCACCCTCTCCTCAGCCTCTGCTTCGTCGCGTGTTTCCTCTCTTGGTAAGGATGTCGCACGGCTTAGATTTCCCCTCAAGAAAAATACCTGTCTTCAAGTTGTAGTAAATTCTTAAGTCTGTCGGTTTCAATTTCCGAAGGGTAGATTCTTGTTAATTACATTTTTGTCCCTTAGTTATACCTCAAACAGCATACGTATTGAACTAATAGTTTATATTGAGCTTTAATTTTATTTTTACGTGGACTCTTATTTACGGGTTTTAAATCTTTTTGTTATAAAGATTAACAGTTTAGAATAATTAGGATTTTAGGTTTAGAAAATATAGGATATTTTTTTTATAGCTTAGATTTTCAATAAAATCTCTTGTTTAATTAGAAATTTATGTAAATTACGTGTTTATTTTTATAGGCGACCGATTTCGTGCCGAAAATAGTGGTTTAGCGTTGCAAGGTAAGTAGCATGATCATATCCTTACGCGTATGTACAGTGAGCTGTTTGCCTTTTTATAAAAGATATTATGCATGTATGCCCTTTATTGGAAATCCCTTTTTACGTACCCAAAACATGATAAAATTATGAAAAAGTCATGATTTTATGTGAAAGATTATTCATGAAATTATTTATGAAATGCATGATTTTATGTGAAGATTATTCATAAAATTATTTATAAAATGCATGATTTTATGTGAAAGATTATTCATAAAATTATTTATAAAAAAATCATGATTTTATGCGATGAAACATGTATCACGACATTTATGAAAGAATGCGATTTCGTTTGAAATCTATGATACGATATGACAAGTATGTATGTGATTTCTTTTGAAATCTATGATATGATATGATATGTATGTGATTTCTTTTGAAATCTATGAAATGACAAGTATGCAAGTATGATTTGATAAAATATGTAACGGCCTATGTTATGATATGAAAACGGTACCTATGTTATGGGCATATTGCATTGCCAGGTCGTGCATGCTGGTAGTGCACCCAGTATTGTCTTCCTTATGTATGGATTCCACAACCCGCGGCCACGGGCGGAATCGGAATCTTTTTAGATTCGCTAACCCTAACTCACGGAGGTCAACAGTGGGTAACGGCCTATGATAAGTGAAAGATAAGTTAATGTTCATGCTCATGATTTTTATGCATGTATTTATGAATATGCACGCTTTTCAAGATACCTTATGTTTATTATGTTTACTGTATGATGTGTTGCTTATTGAGTATTCGACTCATTTTAGTTTGTTTTCATGTTTTTAAACCCCCCCCCAAGTGATGACATTTATGAAGATGAGACTGCAGGACAGGACTTGACTCCGGGAGGCAAGGCTGAGGCCTAGACAGATTTTGCTATGATTATTTCTATGGTTTAAATAAATTATTTTGATAAGCACATAAGACTTCTATATTTTTTTTAATAAATGCTTCCGCAGACTTTATTTTGAATTTTCAGTATTTATTGAAGTTTGTTATTTTATGGAATTCTTTCGTATCTGGCGCATTGTTAAAAAGGAAAAGCTTTTTATATTTAAGTTTAGTAGTAGCACACTGGCTCCTCGAAAATTCTAAAATGTCGTTTCGGGAACGGGGTGTTACAGTAGGGTTGTGCTATCCCCGGTAACCAAACCGAGCAGAGACAAAGGTGAAATCTTTCCCTTATTCTTCTCGAAGCCCTGAGTGTGCACACAGGAAATACCACAATAAAACCATTTTGTTTCCAAAGTGGGTGCACTCAGAGACAGAGAAGTTGGTACCAACCCAAACAGAGCAGAGCAGAGCAGAGCAGAGTAGAGACAGAGTCAGGTACAAAATTAGTACACCATGCCAAAGGTTTTCAGATGCCATATTAAAACATAACATAATACCAGAACATAACCATGTCATTCTTACATACTGAAAACAAAAGTCGGAGCATCTTTATAAATAAATGTACAATTTTTTAGAATTCTCAAATATCACACTTTTTTAGATTTCAGAGACATCATAACAAAATTTAGCTCATGTCTACACAATGCATGTCAGAAAATATTTTTCCTTTTCCACACAAATTTCATGAGTATGCAAATAAATGACTGAGGTTGGTTTTGTTTTCCCAAGTTCTCATTTCATCACAAAATATGTAAAATTTTCATAAAGTCAACCTCAGTCGTAATAATTCATATAAAGCCTAGCATAGGAATCCCGCTTACCTGAATTTCTTAGCTTTTCAGAAATTCTTCACAACGGTACTGAACGAAAATCAATCTTCACCTATAAAAATTTCACGTACTTCTGTAAATTTTCAATCAACCATGTATGTCGATATTTAAGCCTAGAATACTAAAATAACCTATTTTTCCCAAAACTCTAAAATTCTCAAAACCCAATGCCTTAAAACATTACTCTCCATACTCATCGATGACCATTAAACCTTTTCGAATAATATGTTTAAAAAAATATCGGTCGTCAAAATTTCATTCAAACGACTTAAACTAAAATTTTAAACAGTTTAAAATATAATTAAAACTTAATTTATTCTCTTATATATAAAAGAAAGACAGTTCAAGTAAAACCCCGGTATTTTAGAGATTTTGCCAAGTCAGCATAGCCCTCTTTAAAAAGCACTGTAATTTAAATAAAAAAAATTAATCGAAAGGCTACACAACTTAGAAAGGATTTAAGGGTATTTTAGTAATTATGAATAATGGTGGTTAAAGAATCATAGCCTAAAAAAAAACTGGTATCAACGAGGCTACGTACATATGGCAAGGGAGGGAACACGAGTTACTCGCCCTGAGAGGAAGAGCTGGGATGGAGCTGGGTGTAGTGCAGAGAAGACGCCGTCGAGCTGAGCAATTGAGCATGAGAGGGAGAGTGATGAGAGAGAACTGATGAGCGAACACGGTGAAGGAATGAGGGAGTGACGGAGAGAGTATGGCGTGTGGAAGGAAACAGAAACTTACTGTGAGACGAAGAGGAGGCATGCAACGTTGCACAGGGTGGACGGGACGTGGCTAGCCAGTGGCTTACAGTGGCTCTCCTGATCTTTGGCAGACTCTTGTGAGAGATGCGGCTTTGAATAGGGTGGTCGAATCAAGCTTTGGCCCTCACATGTTGTTGCTCTGTTTTTGACTAGGAAAAACAGAGATTGCAGCAACGTCTTCATGCAGTCGCGGCAATGTTGGTTGGTGGTGTAGGGGTTTACGTTCGCCTGGCCTGGGCAGTGGCTACCCTTCGGTGGTGCATGGGGTGGTGGACGGTCATGCGAGGATGCAAAGATGACTGTGAAATAATCGTGTGCGGCTGAGCTAGTGGGTGTTGGGAGGTAGTGATGGGGAGAAGGCTGAAGAGGGCAGTAACTGTGTTTCGGCAGTCTCTCTGTGCATGAGATGATAAGTGCATAAATTTATATAAAAAGGGTGATACGAAAACCCTAGAGAAATGAGGGAGACATGCGTGTGCATGGAGAGGATAAAAATACATTAGAGACGGGGAGGTTTTGGAAACCGGGGTGGAGCAAACTTCGGAAGTGCAGAAACTAAAATTAAAATTGAAAAACGGTTGAGAAGATAAAATGAGATAAGCTCACTGCAAATGACGTCTTGGGGTAGGAGAGGTTACTTAGCTGTGTGGAAACAAGAGAGAGAGCAAAAAAAAAAAAACAAGAGACTCCAATGGAACGGCCTTGGGTTTAATTGGCCCGGGTGCTACATTGTTAGCCATGTGCTTTGCAATTCCTTATCGCATTGCTTAGATTACCCAATTTTTACTATTTTTCTGCTGCTATATTATTGCATACTGCTAGTGTACTTAGATGCATAGCATATTATCTATCATGTATGAGGGGTGTGTAGCCTTGTGCTATATGTCTTGGCGTTTCAGTCACCGTCCAAATCCCAAGCAGGGGCTGAGGGTGCTGCCACATTCTTGTTCATATATCATAGCATAAATTTGAGCTCAAGGCTTTTCTTTGACTTTTAACTTATAAATGGATACCTCACGACACCCTTATGCACCATGTGTTCCCCTCTAGTTACCGCATCAACCATTGGCCACTTTGACCAAGGTGACTACGTCTTACTTTTAATCATTCATATTACGGCAGTTCACTTTTCGTCTTCACCGTAGGGCACCCACTAGCTTTAGGTGCAACCCTACTCTGGAATCATTTTCCTTTAGGAACCATTCGAGGTCTGTTGACTGTATTTCATCGACCCAGGGGTTACCACTCCATTTTAGACACTCCTGAGTGAACATGGCAGTTCCACTAGGACATTTCCCCTTCCTAACCTTTGGGGTTGTGACAAAACTTTAAAATAAGACTCTTTTTCATTTTGAAAGATTTTCACAATCTCAATGCATGGGACACATGCAATGTCGAATGCTTAATCATGACCATATAACAAGAAATCATGCATATCCTTGTACATTTCACGTTGCGACTTGAAAATATTAGAACATGCAACCATGTTCCTTTATATAAATTATAAGGCATTTGAATAACAAGCAAGAAACAAACATTCAAAACTTTACATGAAGTGGTTGAAACATATAAACCCTAGCATATCCAAGAATTAGTTTAAACTCATCACAACTAAATTGTGGCACCCCCAGCCCCCACTTAGGATTGGATGGTGATTGAGACGCCGAGACATGTAACACAAGGCTACACATCCCTCGTACATGACAGATAATATGCTATGCACCTAAGTACACTAGCAATATGCAATAATGTAGCAGCGAAAAAGTTTAATAAAAGTCGGATAAACTAAGCAACGCGAAAAGCAATTGCAAAGCACATGGCACCACAAACTAATATCATAACCCAAAATATTGTCCCAAACATAAGCATAAGCCATAAAGGCATAATATCCCAAAAGAAAGCATGAAGCATAATTTTAAAATTCCCAAAGCCCGGGATTTCACAAAAGAACATAAATCCACAAAGTTGGTCATAAATGTTGTTGCCTTTTTTTTTTCCCCACAAAATACTTAAACTCCCGTACTCTTAAAAAAGACTCGGGCCTCTCGTGCTTCTTTAAAGCCTTATCCTTGTCTCGGTTGTTACGCCGCTTGAACTCTGCTATGAATTCAAGTATACCCGTGATATCTCGATCAATGGCCTCGAGTCGTTCCCAGATGGAGGGCTCTGGTCGATTCATGGCCATTTTAGGCACAATCTTCCTCTTGGTCATAGTCGCCTCCTACTAAACCTGTTACAACTTCTACCATTCCGGTTGGGGAATGGTAGTGGAAACTACCACAATGAGATTTTGAGAAATCTCAGAAAGTAATCACACAACATACCACAGTTAATACAAGCATACAAAAAGTATATCATGATATGCATGCATGGACATGTACTAGACTTATGCCTTAACCAGAACTTTACATATGCACTTGACCATTTGCAAAAGACTTGTAATAGAGACTTAAGCTTTTCATGAAAACTTCTTAACTTTTTCTTATTCACGTGATCTTATTCAGAACTTGTCTTATCAGAACATATCACAAGATTTACATCGTGTGATCCTTATCATATGAGCTCTTATACTTGTTCAGAGGGTGGACACAACACGGCTCTCCTCCTTCCACTGCGTGTTCCTGCTAGTTATTGCACCATCAACGGTCCGTACACCGTGATGAATACGTCATAAACAGAGAATCATATTAACTCGACCTTACTTCATCGGGTTACATGTCTTATGCTCCCACTGGTGTTAGGTGCTTCCTAGCTCTGGCATCCTTTAAAAGAATCCATTCGAGGGTCGTCGACTATTCTTTGTCGACCCAGGGGTTACCACTCCATTCTTAAGCACTCCAGAGTGGACAGAGGAGTTCCACTAGGACATTCTCTCGCCCTAGCACTCAGGGTCGTGATAAAATGTTTAGACTCTTTTATTTGAAAAACAAAATGCTTTTCCTTAAAAAAATTTAACATGTGACATGGAACCTAAGACATACGTACTTATACTTGAGATGTGACATATGGAATGTTATGCATGAAATAGCCAAACATAACATATTCAATTCATGTCATGATAACATGAAACACATGAAACATCCAAACACATTCATGGAACCATAAGAACTTGCTTAAAAATCATGAAGTTCAGCACTTAAACATGTTCCAATCTTCAAGCAAATAACATAGGGATCGAAGCATGGCAAAACAATGTATGAAGTCATAACATTTGGCTAAGATCCGAATCATTCAAGACATGGTATGACCGAAATATCATGATACATATTCCATAATTCTTGAACATGTGAAAACTAAAACATATACAAGTATTTCATGGCATATTCATCACAGTTTCAAAGCATATAATTCCTTCCATAGATTGGTACAAGATCATATTAACATAATCAAACAATCAATCAAGAAATATCAAAGAAAGCAAACATGGCAATGAAAAGATTTACACATTCATATACAAATATTAATAAGGGCAAGTTGAGTGTATACTTACAAAATCCTCGTAAAGAAATACTAGCAAGCTGTAAATCTGAACATACCATATTAGAAAGAGCATCTAAAACCCTATCTTATGTTCTTCAGTGTGCGTGTGTGTTTCTAGGGCATCACTTGGTCTTAAACCATTTGGCTTCTAGGGTTTTTAGGTTAAAACTCTCCTCATTTCACTCATAAGGTAAAACAAAACCTAAGGTAGGCAAGAATACATGTGATGGTCGAAACATGGAGGATAAATTCCCCCTTCACTATTCGGCCTCAAGGGTTTCTCTTAGAAACCCTAGGTTATTTCCAAGAAAATAGTAGAAAGTGTGTGTTCAATCATTTCTCAAAGTCAAATGAGATTTGAATCTCATTTTCGGATTGAGAAAAGACTTGTGTATGAGTAAGACTTAGGAAAAACCAAACCTTACCTTGCAAATCCTAGGGTAGTGCCTAAATCCTTCTCTTGCAAGGATCTTCTTTTTTGGTTAGAGTGAAAACACAAGAAAATGAGAGAGAGTTTTCAAAGGAACATGGGAGATTTGTGTGGAGAGAGTGGAAACTCATGCAAAATCTGAAAAATGGCAAGGGAAAAGCGTCCTAGGCGTGCACCATTCTCTTTATATAAGAGACCCTTCACTTCCCTCCTTATTTGAATCAAAACCCTTGCATGTGAGATAAGTGGCAAGGTTTCTTCTTCTCCCTCTCTCAAAAACCGAAAAGTCTCTTGGAGTTGCCCACTTAGATTGCATTGGGAAGGGACATTCTTGGAGGTGGCATGTTGGCTTCCCTCCTTGGCCGAAAATCTCTTTTCCCTCTTATGCCATTCATTTCCTTTAACAAGTCAATATCTTCTCAAGGGGTAACTTGGTAAAACCATGCATGTATCTTCCTATTCCCAACAAGAAACTCTTGGCATGGAGGACAAGTGGCATTGGGCGTGTGCCATAGCCCTAGCCATCCTCTGCACTTTTCCATTCCCAAAGTGTTGCTTCATCTTCCCAATATTCATTCCCTAGGTGAGTCCTCCCATTTCATTGGTCCAAAATGCACTAAGTGATAAGTGGCAAGTGAATGGAAGGTTTGGGGGTCTGCTAGCCGAAACCCTAGGGCAAACTTGTCCTTGATATAAAAGTCTCATCACAAAAATCTTCTAGAAACTTGGTGCATGCTTGACACATGGCAAAAGCTAGCAAGATTCGAAATCCCAAAGGCCTCTCTTTAGTTTCCTATGCAAAACTTCTAGAAAGACACCATTTCACTTCCTTAGGCTCCCCTTTCCAAGAAACCTACCTTGGAACTTAAATTCTGGACAAAAATAATGGGCTAGGCTTGTAAGCCCATCTTGGTGCTTTCCAACATCTCTCTTTCCCCCTTAACCCACTTTCTAGACTAGGTTCAAAGTATAACATGCTTGGGTCACATAACACTTAGCAATTTAGAATTGGATCATGGGCCTAAACCATTGGACCTAAGTTCCCAATGAGGCCAAAATTATAAGGTAAACTAGAGCCACTCTTCTCTTGGGCTTAAGTTACTACATCAAAGGTTTCTAAGGCCTTCCAAAGTAACTAAGGCTCCTAAAATATCATGGTAACCTAGAACAAATTCTAAGGGCCAAGCCTAGACAAAACTTGGGTCATCGCATTAACTCACAAAATGTTAATATTTCATCCATGGTCATGGCCGAGACCTTTAAATTTTGAAATATATCAACTTTGCATAAAGTTAGAATCTTTTAATGCATTTAATAAAATTTTATCAATGAACATTCATGTGTAGCCAAAACATGCTAGTGATCATACTTATAAAAAGACAAGTATTTTGTGGGCTTAATCCTATTAAAGATTTGGTCATATAGCAAATATCCACGAACATGTTAGGAATTTTGCAATCCGAACCCTAAGTGTGGCTTCTCATTCCATTTTCATGATATGAACTAACAACAATAAGGCATTTCAACCATATATTGGATGATCATACAAGGAACGATTATAACATGAAAAAGCATCATTATTTCAAGTATCAACATGCAACCAAACAACAAACGCGTTCACATGACATATACATAAAATATCCAAGTACAAGTTAGAAATTTACTTACAAAAATCCACAATTGATAACAAGCAACCTGAGCATACATACACAAAATCATTAGGTTTGGTTATTTCAACCCTAACTCGTGTGTGTGTATGTGTAATCTCATGGCATATAGTTTAAGGAAAAAGCTTCCAATATTTCGGACCTCCACTTCCTCAAATCCGAAACTTGCATGAACTAAAACCCTAGTCTGAAACAAAACCCTAAAACCGTGTGTATATAGGTGGGGGTTCATGTGGAAGACTTCTCACGACATGAAGTAACTTCTTCTAGCTCAAATGTGTGTGTGTGTGAGCATGAGTTCATGATAAACTTGCTAAGAACCGAAACTTCACCTCTCAAGGTTGTGCATGCGTGTGAAATGGAAAGGTGGTTTTGGCTTCATACCTTCTATGATTCTCTCCTTAGAAGTATCTTCTAACTTTTCTTACCCTCAAAATGATGTTTGGGAGAGAAAAGAACAATGTGAAGGGTGTTTGGATGGTGAGAAAGTCATGAAAATTAGAGAGAAAGGTGGTGGCCGAATGCTTCTCAAAAGAAATCCTCCGAGTGACTAAAAGAATGTTGTTTTCGGCACCCTCCCTTTTTATATACACAAAAATCTTCTAGCACAAGCCAAGCTCATTTGCATGGATGCCAAGTGGCGTCTCACCCTATGGCCTTTTCCCCTTTCTCATCATTTGATTGTCTTGGGAACACAACAAAACTTTTGGACAAGTGGCGCCTCCTTGCTCAAAATAGAAACTCCATTCCACTTTTGCCCTTCACCTCATGTCTTGGTTAACCTCATGTCATGGCTAAATGGTCTTTTATCAAGCTAAGATCTTCCTCAATCTCTTACATGTGTGCATGTGTGCCAAGTGGCATGTAAGGAGTGTGGGTGTGCGCATGGTGGCCAAAATCTCCATCTCTTCCCAAGGAGATTTTTTCTTTTCTTCTACCATTATCTTGGACAATGTGTAATTGGTCATTGTGGACGGTGTAACACCTCACTTAATTAACCCTTGATTAACCCTTAAGTCCTCTAGATTAAACTTTTAATTATGGGTTAATCACTTTCATTAAGGTTGATAGTGGGATTAGCATTAATATTGGTACTTAGTGTTAGTGAGCTAAGGATTAGAGATGCAAGCCCATTAGTAATTTTAGTGAGGCTTTTTAGGACCCAAGTATGTTCATGGGCCTAGCCCATGAAAACCTTGAACCAAGCCATTAGGAAATCAAGGCTAGTTTTGGCCTAAGTATAGGAAGGTATAAGACCTTTGGTGTAGATCGGACCCTTGGTCCTTTTCAAGCCCCTATGGCCCAAAGCCATGTTTGGACTCATTTTACCATTCAAAGACCAAAGGCCCAATACACCATACCATTGGTTTTCTTAAGCCCAAATCACACTCAAAGTACCAATATTAAGTTTTGAAAATTGGCTAAGGCCATTAACCGTCATACTTGAGGTTAGTGCACTTTAAGCTATGCTTTGAAGCTTAATCATGCTTAATCTTTACTTAAACTTTTTAATTCATTTTTTCTTGAATTAATACTCCCTTAAACCATGATTAGACCATGTTAATACCCTAGCTAAATCATTCCACATGTCATTAAGAAAAATGACATAACAAGCCCAAACCATGCTTCAATTGGTTTTGTGCATTGCCCTTTGTAATGTTTGGACCGTTTTGCCCTTGGGCCCAACATTTTTGTGATTTGTCCTCAAGGGTAATATTCTCCATAAGCACCTCATGAGACCCTCCCAAAATCAATTTGAGCCTTGGACGAAATTGGTTGCATCAACCAACTCAAAGAAGCAAATCGGGTGCACCTTGGTCTAGTTTGTGTAGGAACCATTTGGATTGAATTTGAACCAGCCTCCTGCCATGGTTTCAACCCCCATCCCATGCCACCTCCTTCTCCACCCAATCACCAAGAAGTCCCATGACCATCATGAAGGATTTTGACTCATTGTTGCTGCCCAAAAAATCCAAAACCGAACTGATTTTCTGCCACCACAAAACCACCTCTATCCACCTGTTTTCAACGGTGGTTTGAGGAATCTTTTGCCATCCAAATGATGCCCCACGACCTGGAGTCATCTACACGACCCTTGCAACTATTGTGGAGAGGAAAAGATAGGGCACTATTTCATTCTGCACAAGTGACCTAAGCTCATGCAAGTAAATCTGGAAATTTTTCAGATTTGAGCACCTCCCCACTTCACCCAATCACCAAGCACCCAAGCCAACATCCCTCCCCTTCTCACTTCACCCACACCATAGCTCCAAGCATCATCTTGAGCCTTGAGAGCATTTACCCCTCTTAGAGATCAAAAGAGTGCAAACCGAGTGAGTTTTGGTGAGTTCTTGAGTGTTCTTATGTAAGGCAGTCTAGGGAGCTTGGAAGGCCACGAAATTTGTAAGTCTTCTTCCTTTTTATCTTAGCTAGCATTTCAAGCTTTGTTTCCAAGTGTTGGTACGAAATTTGGTTGAGTTTTGAGAAGGTTATGATGCTTAATGCAAAACCTGGTCAATTAAATGAAGGTTTGAATGATTGAATGTTTTTAATTGGAAATTTAGCTATGGCATGTCCTAAGCATGATTTGATATGATCTATCATTATCCTAACATGATTATGGAAGGTTAAATTTTGATTAGAAGCATGTCATGATAGGTTTTAAATCTATCTTGTTTTGATCATCAAGCATGAATCATTTTTAAGCATATTGATGATGAAGGATTTCTTAGCTTTGCTTAAGTGTTGGGATGAACTTGATTACTCAAGACTTAGACTTCATAATGTTTCTAAAGATGTTAGTAATCATTAGTGATTAAAGAAAATCTCATATGCATGCATTCATAGGGATCAATAGTTGAAAATACACATAGGCATCAACTAGAATGCATACCACAGGTTGGGACTAATTGGACAAGTTCGACTTTGAATTTTAAAAATCTAAGGACATAGATGGTTTTAGAATGCCAAAAATATGAAGTCTATGAAAATTGGTTAAATTTGGAGTTCTTTTGCAATTAGTGAAATTTAGGGCCTAAATGGCAATTTTTGAAAGTCTAGGGGTATTTTTGTAAATAATCAATTTTTTTGAAGCCTTTGATTTTGAACCTATCCATAAGAGTATTAACCGTAACTTAGTATACACACGATTTATGCAGCTACGACGCTAATTTCGAATTTTTCCGGAAGTTTGTAAGTTGGCCTCTAACTCACACCTTGATAAATTATTTATGAATTATTGATAAATGTTCATTCATATTTCAATTATCATTTTGAGCATAAAATATCATGTTATATGACACATTGAGTGCATACTTACAAGACATGTGATATTTTTACCATTTTTAGTATATTGCATAAAAATGTCATTTTTCATGAAACTTGCTACATATGCACATGTCATGAAAAACATTTTTCAAAACATTGCATGAAAATCATTTTATCAAGACCCCAAAGGCTAGGATGGGAAAATTATCCTGGTGGAACTCCTATGTTCACTCTGGAGTGTTTAATAATGGAGTGGTAACCCCTGAGGTGACAAAGAATAGTTAACAGGTTTCGAATGAGTTCTTTTTAAAAAACGCCTGAGTGAAGTCAACATGTTTTGACAACTAACGCTGGTGGGTGTATAGATTATGAATTTTTCTGATGATGTGTTATATTTACCAATTTATTGAGAACGAGTCTATAGACAACGTAGTTTCAACGTAAGTTATACTACGGTCACCGGCAGGTACTCACAGTGCATATGAGGAACTGTGACATTACCACACGTTATGTTATTAATTAAGATAATGATGTAAGTCTATGATGATGAAATTTTTATGAAGAAGTTATGTCTTTTGAAAATTGATGACGAAATTACTTACTGAGTAAAAACTAGTGTATTCATATTTTTAAAAGATGTTGAGGAATCTGGATGGGAGACATGCATACTAATTTTTCTCATCTCAAGCATTGCATATTTATCATTTTTTTTTTCATGATTCATTTATCTTTGTGTCAGTTAATTGTTTAACTTACTGATTCGAGTAAATCTCACCCTTTTATGGGACCACTATCATTCCACTCGGAATGATAGAAGTTGTGTCAGGAATCGACCAGGACAAGATTGATGGAGCACTGAATTCGCATGATTGAGGAGGAGTCGGATTTGGAGAGGAAGCTGGACTTAATTTTGATGTTCATAGCCCAAGTCCTTTTTGCTTTAGATCGTATTAAGAAAATGATATGACTTTGTATATAAGTCTATGCTACTTTAGTATTCGAACATGATGATTATCTAATGAAGTTGAGATGTTTTAGTTATTCTGACATATTTTTCACCTTAACCTTTTATTTCCGCTGTGATTATTGCATACTGCTAGTTGCATACTAGGATGCATTGCATATTAACTGTCATGAACGGGGGTATGTAACCTTGTGTTGCAGGTCCTGACGCTCTAAGACTCTATTTCATCCCAAGCGGGGATTGAGGGTGTCATAGGTGGCAATGTACAAGTCCCCTTACCTTAGCCGTCCACCTCAAGTGTTCCTTTCACAAAACTCTTCTAGAAGCTCCATACGCGTGTGGCTCTCCATTTTCCCATGTAGATTTTGCCCCTTCCCAAGACAAGGCATCCTCTCTTTCCCTTTTGCATGCATAACACATGACAAAAAGCAAAACATTCTTGTTGTCTCTATGGTTGTCGTGCAAGGCCTCTTGGCCTTCCCTAGGCTCCACTTTCCATAACCTCATCATCTTTCTTCTAGAATCTCTCTCTAATGGTGACAAGTGTCACAATGCCTCTTCTTAGAAGCAAGCCTTCTTGCATGCATGACACATGGCAAGAAGGTGGGGTGATCCTCTATGGTAGGCATGCAAGGCCAAAACCCTAGACTCTCTCACCTCTCTTCCCTCAATTCAGTCCAAATTAATCAAGTCCTAGCTATAAGCTCCATTGGATGACATGTGGCGTCCAAGAATTTGGGTTGGGCATGTGTCGTAGTTCCATTGGGTTTCAAAACCCTAATTCCTTGTTGAGGCCGAATTACTCATGGGCTTGGGCCTTTCTGAAGGCCTTAGATGCCTAGTACCGAACCAAATTTCTAATTGGGTTACTCCACCTTTCTTGGCTCATATTAACAATATATATAAAAATGTAGAAAAAGCCTAGCAAAAATCTTGGTCATCACATCCTCCCCCCATTAGAAAAAGATTTTGTCCTTGAAATCGATACCGTTGTCAGAAACAAATCTATTAATAGGAGAAAGCTAATTCTCATTGGTACCTCTTGCACTGGCTACTGTAGAATCCTTAAATGATGACGGAAGTGGCACTTCGCATTCTTCTTCTGTCACTGAATCTTGTGAGAAATAGAATATCACGTCCAAGTCATAATCATAATAAATGTTTCCTCACATCTCATTTCACCTATGCTCAATCTTGAGATCAATATCATGAATGGGCTATCCTTCTTCATGATAACGAATACGGTCAGCAGACGTATCTGAAGTTTCAATAGGCTCATATCTTGAAGCGCAAGCTTCTGCAACGTGACTGGATTCTGCCTCAAGGTTAAGTCTGAGTAGATGTAACCTATTAGCATCTCTCCATAGCAACGGATCATGTGGGGGTTGATGCTTTTCATGTGGTAAATCTCTCCTTAGAAAAATATTGCCTCAAAAATCTGTGTCCAATACATGAGTGCTACGATGCTCGAACCTTTCCATCTGTTGCCAATGAGCATTCATCATTTGATCCCTCCTTATTTGCCGGTTCCGGAGATTGCGTTTGCGTCTCGCTCTAATCTACACTACTGAGGATACAAACATGCGAGGGGTATTCTTATTACTAGCCATGCCCTATTCACTGGTATGGTAGGTGCACATATCATCACTAAAATTCACAGATAACATAGAGATATTCATACACAAGAAATCAAGGTACAATCAAACAATCATTCATAAATAAGATTCATGAATACACGAGTTCTAAGTTAAAAACAAATGAGGATATTTAGTCCTCATCAAATCTTCTCTTTCCCACGTCCCTCTTGAAAAACTGGGTTGTTCCAAAGTAATTTTACTAAAGATACTTTTTGATTCCTTAGCTCTTGGTCCTTGCTATCCACAATCTACATAGGCCATTCTTCATAAGATAGGTTTGACTAAAGTCGTATACTACCAAAGTCCATTACCAAGGGCTGTCTTTTCCCAAAGGTCTTCTTTAGTGATGATATATGAAAGACATTGTGCACTCCTTGCATCTTGGTTGGTAGATCCAATCGATATACCACTGCACCAACTCTTTCCATAACTTCGAATGGTCCTACATACCTAAGGCTCAACTTTCCTTTCTTCCCAAACCGTATAACTCCCTTCATGGGCGATACCTTGAGATGCACCCAATCTCCCACATTAAATTTTTAATTCCTCCGTCGTTTACCGGCATAACTCTTTTTATTCCGTCCCACCAAAATTGTCCCTTCAAATCCTAGTACATCTTGGTGCTACCAAGATGAGCAGTATAAGGTCTACATTGGGCTTCCTTCAGAATCCTTTCCTTTAATTCGGGAACATTAGGAATCACTTTCCTCTCCTTGTAATGCAACATCCCATCTTTACCAATCGAGAAGTGTTGTGGTCCTTTTGATTTTAGAATTTTATGCCGAAGTTTCTCTCCCATTTATCATCCTTACTTTGACCTTCGATAATTTCCCCATCAGTTAATGGTACAATCTCCTGTACCACCGTTAACCTGATATCTCTTGCCGACTTTCCTATTAGCAATTCCCTCATTTTTGCCAATAACGATTGCATGTCAGCTTGAGTCGTACGACTAAGGGCATCTGCTACCACATTGGCTTTTCCAGGGTGATACTTGATCTCACACTGGTAATTGCTGATCATCTCCACCCATCTTCTCTGCCACATGTTCAAGTTCTTCTGACTAAACAGATACTTAAGGCTTTTATGGTTAGTGTACACCTCACACTTTTCTCCATAAAGGTAAGGTCTCCAGATCTTCAGCGCAAAGACTACGGCGGCGAGTTCCAAATTGTGAGTAAGATAATCCGCTCGTGATCCTTGAGTTGTTGCGAGGCATAAGCTACAACTCGCTCTTCTTGAATTAATACACACCCTAATCCCACCTTAGAGGCTTATGAGGCTAAGGTAAAGCTAGCACAGGTGCCGTGGTTAACCTCCTTTTAAGTTCCTAGAAGCTCCTTTCACATTCCTTACTCCAAACATACTTGGCATTCTTCTTTGTCAATGTCGTTAAGGGACCAGACAGTTTAAAAAATCCTTCAATGAATATTCGATAATATCCTACCAAACCCAAAAAACTACTTATCTCGTGGGCATTGGTCAGTTTCTACCATTCTATTACTGCTTCTGTCTTAACAAGATCTACTGCCACACCTTTACTGGAAATAACATGTCCCAAAAATTTCACCTCTCTAAGCCAAAACTCACACTTGGTGAGCTTAGCGTAAAGCTAATGCTCTTGTAAGGTCCTTAACACTATCCTCAAGTGCTCCCTATGTTCTTCATCAATTCGGGAGTAAATCAAAATGTCGTCAATGAACACCACTACAAAACTGTCTAAATACTGCCTAAATATCTTATTCATCAAATCCATGAATGCTACTGGGGCATTTGTTAATCCAAAAGACATTACTAAAAATTCAAAGTGTCCATAACGAGTCTGAAAAGCTGTTTTAGGTACATCTTGATCCTTAATCTTAAATTGATGATATCCTAATTATAGGACTATCTTACAAAATACTGATGCTCCTTGCAACTGTCCAATAAGTCGTCGATCCTAGGTAAAGGGTACTTATTCTTAATGGTTACTTTATTCAAATCCAGATCGTCAATGCACATCCTCATAGTGTCATCCTTCTTTTTCACAAAAAGGACTGGTGCACCCCATGGGGACGAACTAGGGCGAATAAATCCCTTTTTGAGGAGTTCCTTGATCTGAACCTTCAGCTCCTTCAACTCAGCTGGGGCCATTGAATAAGGTGCCATGTATACTGGGGCCGCAACTAGCTCCAACTCAATTACCAACTCCGTTTTCTAGTTTGGGGTAGTCCACGCAGATCATCGACAAAAAATTCAGGAAACTCTTCTATCACAGGAATCCCTTCAACTCCTATAGGTTCCTATGTTATACTAGTCATAACCACTAGATATGCATCGGCTCCTTCCTTCAAGGCTTTCTTTGCTCATCCTATCGTTAAGGTTGACGGAATCGACTTCACTACTTCCCCCATATAACATATCTTGTCCTTCGAAGGTAACTCGAAAATCACATTCCTTCTTCGGTAATCTATTTTAGCATAGTGCCTAGACAACCAATCCATTCCCAGGATCAAGTCGAATTCCATTAAATGGAAAATGATCAAATCCACTGATAGGGTCAGTCCTGTGACTTCCAACAAACAATTCCTAACTATTTGAGTGCATCCAACTACCTTCCAGTCCAGAATAGCTACTAAAACCTTTTGGGACAAGGATTCCACACTCAACTTACATCTTCTTACGCAATCATATGACATAAAGGAATGCGAAGCTCCAGAATCAAACAGAGCATAAACCAATTATTGCATCAACTTAACCTTACCTACAGGGGTAACTAAGATTACTTAGGGGTTCCTAGCAAACACAAGCTACCAATTACAATAGGGTTGGAATGTTACCAGTAATTACTTTGGCGTCCGTAGCCCGTAGCTTCCTCAGCTTCCAAATCCACTTCTCCTGGAGTGATTACATAGACCTTAGCCTTCACTAGGGTCTTTCCTTTTTTTCCGGGTGTCGATGCTCCTCCTATCGTATTATGCGGACAATCTCGAATCATATGGCCAGTTTGACCACATCTAAAGCAAGCTCTGGTGGCAAAATTACATTCAAACTGTGTCTTCGTCCGCAACTACAACATGGTGGTGGCGTAACAGGCACCATATTACCTATTACCTTCCCTTTTCCCTTATCCGAAGTATAAGGGATCTTCTTCTTCCCCATATTCTTTCTTGGAGAGTAGGGTAACCCTCTCTTACAATAATTCTGAAGTTGAGAAATCAAATTCTGCTGCTCCACCTCTACTATCTAAGCAACGTTCACTAACTCTTGGAAATTCTCGATATGTAGGCAAGCAACTTGGTTTTGTATCCTTGGCTATAATCCATCTTGAAATTTCCTAGCTTGCATTTTCTTCGTACTAATCAAATGTGGGGTAAATCTTCCTAACTCCATAAATCGAGCTACATATTGCTCCACTGTCATATTTCCTTGAGTCAAGTTCGTAAACTCTAATGTTTTCTATTGTTTAGCTGTTTCTGGGAAGAAACGGCTGTCAAATTCCTTCTTAAAATGCTCCCAAGTGAGAGTGGTGATATCTCCCAATTCTTGCGCCAAAAGTTGCCTTTTCGTGTCCCACCATATGCCAGCCTCTCCCTGGAGTAAATGTCCGGCATACTGTACCTTCTAATTCTCTGTGCATCCACTGATATAAAAAGTTCTATCTAAATCGATAAGCCACTTATTGGCTCTTAAAGCCCCTTCTGTTCCCATAAAGTTTGGATACCAATAGACCATAAATCTCTCAAACGGGCATCCTCGATTCTCCCCTCTAGGCGGCTCTTGTCTCACATCTGCCCTTGCTCCATTTGGTATCTCACTACCTCAGTCATTTGTCGTATGGCTTCCACGATTGCCTGACCTCCTTCCAATGGAGGGTTCCTAGCCTCCCGGATCTCGCGACCTCAGAGAAACATCATCGCGTTGTTTGCACACCATTGGGTCCTTTCCTTCTGAAATGCACAAAACCAATGGATCATCAGCTTCTCCTAAAGTAGAGATTTACTCCTTCACTTCACAATTGAGTTCAATCGCATACTTATCCTCCGAATGTGCCTCCTTAAGGATTCAAACCTATAGCTATAAAGTTCAAGCCTATAACTATTAGATTTCAATCCTAGCATCAGGTACCATGTGACGCCCCCAAATTCCGCTTGGGATCGGACAGACATTTAAAGTGTCGAGACATGCAACACAAGGTTACCTGCCCCCATTCATGACATATAAGATGCAATACTCCTAACATGCATCTAGCATTATGCAATATTCGCAGCGGATAATTTTTTTCTTTAGCAATACTATGCACCAAACTAAAATATCCCAAATACTTAAAACATACTCCATACTTAACGACATACTAAACAACTAAGATCACAATAATAGTCCATAAGGTTGGATCAAAAGAGTGCTGGAGATTGAACTCCATCAATACAAGTAGTAATCTGAGGTAACTATTGTAATACCATCTACGTCGCATCGTCGCTTAGTCGGCCGTTTCCAGTTGGTCGATTCCCGGTTCTCCTTCAGATCCTATAACAAAATCTACCATTCGGGGGGAATGGTAGTTGGGACTACCATAGTGAGATTTGATTACAAATTTCAGCAAGTTAACGGAAAACTTCCACATAGGTTAATAATGCATGCATGGCAGTAAAAGCATGAATGCATAATCAAATCATAAGTAATCATAGCATAACTTGACATACAACATAACATAACTGGCATAACTTAAACTGAAACTGAAGCTTAGCATGAACGTGACTTGAAACATAGCATGAACGTGAACTTGAAATATAACATGGACTTAAAACATAACATGAACGTGAACATGCATAATTTGAACATCAACTTGAGCATGACATAACATAAATGTGAACTTAGAACATAACGTAAATGTGAACATAACATAACATGAACTTGAAACATATTCTTGTCTCATGGGGTTACCATGATTGCGTGAACGTAAACTTGAACGTAACATAACATGGACTTGAAACATGACTTGAACGTGAAATACATGAATTTGAAATCTTATTCAATAGACTTAATCATTAAAGTGACCATATGGGTGCTACACAGGTCCCCTTGAACCGTGTGTCCCTGCCGATTACCGCATCACATCCCAGGTTTCTATACCAGCTGTGAGTGCGTTAATACGTACTCCACAGTTGTTGTGGCCCCACGTATTCTACGTGTCACAATTGCTATGTCTCACGTAGTGTATGCTCCACAGTTATTGTGGCCCCATACTTCATGCTCCACAGTTGTTGTGGCTCCATGGCTTATTTGTTTGTGCCACACTTGCTGTGGACACACGTAACGTAATGTGTGGCACCATCGGCGTTAGTGCCTGGCGCGCTCCGGTGACTAGCTAATTAGGCCCCATTCACAACCTGTTGACTGTACTTTGTCAACCCAGGGAATTTCACACCTATTTAGACACTCCAGCGTGAACAAAGGAGTTCCACTAGGATATTACCCCATCCTAGCGCTTAGGGTCGTGATTGACATGAATAACTTAACTGGCATACATGACATTTCGTAACGTGACGTAACATGATCGTGACATAAAAGACAAAAGTCCTGACGTAGCATAACATGACATGAACATAAGATGACAGACATGACATACTTCAAGACATAAATGTAACAGAATACATTTCATAACATGGCATACATGTAACATGCAACATTTCGTAACATGGCATACCATATAACAGACAACATTTCATAACATGGTGTAACATGTGACAGTGAATCTTACATGACATGAAATACATGTAACAGATGGCATACTTAACTTAACATGACATGCTTGCAATGTATAGGAATACGTGACAAAATATCTTTTGTAACAGATGAATAATTCATGACAGAATAAATTCTGTGTAACAGATAAATATGTAATGATTTGGCATGGCACATATGATAACATGCATACATACAATTTAGTTCCCTTACTTATCACTCATACACATTAAACTGATAGTAAGTTAAAAGCTAACTTACCTCGATCGTCGCGTTCTACTAGAATAAAGCGCGAAACACGAGGAACTGTAAAAGGGTATTCTAAAAGTTAGAAATTAATTACTAACAATTAGAAATGTGAAAAGAGACAACTTAGAGTAAAATTACCATTTTACCCTCTACATGTGGGCAAATGACCATTTTACCCCCTAACTTAAGGATTTGATATCCTAATTCCAAAAAAATTACCAAAATTTACATTCCTCATGTAAATTTTGTCCCAAACTCAAATCTCAACTCAGAAAAATTTAAAACCAATCACAACTATGAAAAACTCACTATGGCCGAAACCTACATAGGCCATTTGTCTTATTTTGGTTGCAATTCTTTCAAGTTCCAAAACTCATGAATAAACCAAAATCTTGTAACAAAGATCTTCCTATCCTAAGTTTAAAAACACCCTTAAAACTATCCATTAAGAAAAAGCTAATTATCAATACCAAACTTTTTGTAAAAAGACCCAAACTTTTTAACAAAAAGTAAACCTTAAATCACAAGTTTTGACCTTAATAAAAACATCTCCAAGAATTCCAAAAAATCAAATCTTACTTCTAACATATTCATAACATCATCCTAAGATCAAACATGCTTTAAAACATCAAACAAAACTCACCAAAAAACACAAAACAACACTTGGAGTTTTTGGTTTTAAACTTAGTCCAAAACAGAAACTGATTTTCCCAACTAACTATGATCAATCTCTTGATCCATGGCTTAAAGACATGTGATCTTCAAACTAACACATCACATGGTTTAAAAATGTGTCCTAAAGAAGATCCAACCATCAAACTTAAAATCACATGGCTAAAATTTAATAAAACATGGATCTAACTCAAAAACATCAAAGTTTAGGCCTAACCGAAATCCTCTTGCATAGAAAATCATATCTTTAAACATAATACTAAATATCTTCGAAATAACATCCTAACATGTATATAAGAGGCTTAGGATCATCATATAAAAATATCAAAGCCTTTGCAAAAAGATTAAACCACGAAATATTCAAACTTTCACCGAACAGAAACTGTTTTTCCACTTCCAGTTTTCAAGTTTCTAACTCTAAGCAAATCTATCATCAAAAGCTTTATTCATGCAACAAAACCTCAATGAAAATTCATAAACACATGTTAACAACACTCCATAAAATTTTCGGACCAAGATAAGTCCATTAGCTTGGTCAAAACTTCCAAAACATAACATACTCTCCAGTTTCACGCCCAGAATGACCTTTCCATGGTTAAAAATACTTTTGCCCGACCAAATTAGAATTTAATGAGACTAATAATATAGCCACGGAAACTAGACTCAAAGACGAACAACTTATGTGATGAATCATTGTGCGAAAATACTTACAAAGGGTCGTAAATGGCCACGCAAAAAGTCCTAGAAATCTGCCCGAGAGAGCTCTTTTGAGTTTCTCTCTAAGAACGGGAGAAAGAAGTGATAAAATGGAGAGAAGTATGTCTTGCACGACTTTAGACTTCTGGAGGGAGACGTTATGGGCTTGAATGACCCTTGATTGGAGGTGGATATGTGACATAAAGTGGAGAATAGAGAGGGGCAGAGACTGCTTGCAGCAGCTGTGAAAGATGGAGGTTGATGGAGTGGATTTCTCCTTCACATCAAGGCACTATTGGGTGCAGCCAATGGCAGTGGATGGTCTGCCATGTGGGGGAGGAAACTTCTCCAAGAAGCTTTGCCAAGGTGGCCAATTTCGTGGGCCTTGGTGGGCCCCACCAAGTGGGCTTCAATTTGGGGTTTAAAGGGGGTTTGGTTAGGGTTTGAGATGCTATCAAGCCCAAAATCAATTTTTCTTGGCCCAATCAAATTCCCAAGGTTTAAAAGGTTGAATAATGATGTCATAACAAGGATTTGATTAATTAATAGCATGTGGAAGTGATTTAATCAAGTGATTAAACACAATGCTAGAAATCGGATTAAAAAGGGTTTGAAGGCCAACTTTAGGGTTTGGGAAAACCATTTAGGGTTTTGGTTTCAACCAAGCTTTTGGGGTTTCAATTGGATTCCAATCATTTAGGGTTTTGCTAGGGTTGAAACCCTCTTTGGTCTGGCACAATTTGGTTGAACAGATGAAACACAACTTTGCTTAGGTGGCATGATCTCACACCTTGATTCCTTTACAAATCTATCTAATGGTTCTTCTTTGTGTCAAGTGTCTAATACCATTCACTAAGTGTAGCTAAAATCTTTCCAAGTGTCCAAATAAAACTTCTCTAACCTAATTTGGACATTCCACACTGTGATTTTGAAAACACTGCAATGGGTGCGCTTATCGAGGTTACTATTCACTCCAAAAAAATACATAATAAACTTAGTACTAAAAAATTCTAAATATTCATATTAACTTACAGTGAAAATCGTTTAACGAAATTCAACCCCGAAATGCTCCTAAAAATAATTTCACAATTTTCAACAGACATTTCGTCCAGAATTATGAAAATAAGTTAATGCGCCATAAAATCCTAAATAATCCTCTGAGTCTAATGGCGTAGACCATAATGCATTCTGACACTTTTAACTACCTCAAATAATTAAACTCATATTACTAGCACCATAGTGAGTGATAACACTGACTATGTTGACAGACTAAAACTTATGCGATTGGTCGATTCGTAAAAACTTATGGGGTTTTCACGAGATTCCTAAAGTCAATAGAAATTCCACCAATGAATTTCTAGCGGGCTGTTACATGCCATGTATTCCTAGGACAATTTGTGGCTTTCGTAGAGATGTAATTGCTCTGATACCATCGCTTCTATAACTCTCCCAGCCCCCGTTTGGGATTTGTCGAAGACTGAAGTGTCGGGACATGTAACACAAGGCTACATACCCCTCGTACATGACGGTTAAAATGCAATGCACCTAATGATAACTAGCAGTATGCAGTATATCGTAGCGAAAAGTCTACTTAGGTCAATAAATAAGACAGATATCATGTACCGTAGCACATAAATCCTAAAACAGAAATTTCATAAATGTCATCAAAGTCTTAATTTTTTCAAGAGAGACTCCCAAAACGAGGGACTAATACATCAAGTGTGTAACGCCCCGACCCCGAGGGTCCGGAGAGTTAACTCATAAAACCTGATAATCAGCTCTAACAAGGCTAGAGTACTCCCAAAATCAATAATATATCCACTTTCCCAAAACTCAAATCGAACGTAAATACTTCAATTAAACACATCAAATAAGTTCATTTATCCAATATTCAATCCAAATAACCCAAATAAAATCAACTATTCTTCTTGTCTCAAATAACAACTAGAAATAATAAAACATTAACATAAATCTCCATAAACCGTCTAAATCCATTGATGCAACTTAAGAAAATAATTAGTCTCTAACACCAATACTAGTAACATGAGATACCCAACCACAAATCAGTGCTAATCTTCTCCATAGACTCTAATACTGATCCTCAGCTGAACCATCGATGTCATCTGAAATATTATGAAGATTAACGGGGTGAGTTATCAACAACTCAGCAAGCAAGGAGCATATACCAGCATGTAAACATGAGCATTTATAACATTTGATAAGCCGAACAAAACATTTACTTTCAGAATGCAGAAACAAAACTTTTACAAAACATTAGAGCGAAGTTTTCAGAAAATAAACTTATTCCAAAAAGAACTTTCGTTGGCATTCCCAAACTGAAACATTATAATTAAATCATCTCTTAGCATCACATCGGGACAATACCATGTTTAACCCCCGTGGTAGGGTTATAAACCACCATTATACCCGTGGCTGGGCCATATTCCATGTTTCACCCCCGTGGTAGGGTTATAAACCACCATTATACCCGTGGCTGGGCCATTTTCCATGTTTCACCCCGTGGTAGGGTTATAAACCACCATTATACCCGTGGCTGGGCCTTAACAGAAACAGAACGGATTTCATCGAAAATCCGGTTACAATCATATACAGAATCAGAACATCATGCCAAGATTCTCAGATGACACATCATATCAAAACAAAACACTGAAAAGCTTCAGATCATTTCACATGTTCGAGATAAACATAAACAAAATATTCTCATTTGTTCATAACAAAACTTCCAGATTTTCATATTCGCTCTTTACATAGTTCAGAAATAAAGTACACAAAACTAGCTCATGTCTACACCAGTCATGACAGAAAAACACTTTCCTTTGTATAGAATTTATGCATATGCAGAATAAACATTTGAGGTTGTTTTCAGATCATCTCTTTCAAAAATTAAACACATTTATTCTCAACGTCAACCTCCTTTCATTTATTTTATGTAAAACTAGTATATAAACCCCGCTTACCTGACTTCTTCGTATTATCAACACCTTGAGCCGGAACTCTAATAGTAACACCACCTAAACAAAAAGAACATATATCCAACATTTAATAACCAATCTAGTAGTCTGCTATTTAATGAATAATAATTCAAAACAGTCCCTTCACAACTCCATAACTATCTAACAATTAAACCCGAACAACCTTCTCTTCAAATCATTCGCATTTATAACCCAAAACAGCCATCATTTTATATCAAAAAGTCTCAAATAATAGTCCAAAACAGTCTCACAAATCCATCCAAAAATCATACTCCTCAATATAAAATCTCCACCACACTCAACCACCACTAAAACAGTAACTCCATTACATTTCACAGTCCAACCTATCATTCAAAAGCTACCAAAAGCTTCGGGGAACATACCCCAAGAGGAAAAATTCCCAAAACTCCAAACCACTTCGAATGGGTCACTGCAAATTCACGTCCAAAATGTTCACATAAATCCCTAGTGAAAGAGAAAGTGGCCTGCACAAGGAAAGTTTGAGAATCTGAGTGTGTGCGTGTGAACAAACCCAGCAGCACCAAAAGGAGATAAGCCGTGCGATTAAAACCAGTAAAACAGGAAATAGAAAGTGATAAATCCGGATTGAAGGAAAAAGAAAATACCAAACCTTGTTCAAGAGACCGAACGACACTGCAGTGAAAAGAAAAATAAGTAAATAAATTGCAGTTCCAAAAGCTTGAGTTGCGGACGGTTAAGCCCGAGAAGAAGAAAAAAAAAACAAACGTAGAACGAAAGAGAGACGATGGCTCACCTTCGGAGAACCAGAAAGTTGAGACCCACGGAAAAAAAATCCGAAAACACCAGCCCAGAAAATACCAGCCAAGGTGAAAACACCAAAACGCGCAAGAGAGGATCTGATTAATTTGGAAAAGTGATGAGAAAGACACTCGTGTGGAACCGCAGCAGATAAAATCGTGGGGCGTGGGCGTGGGAAGCAGTTGCACGAGAGAAATGGGGAACTCGCGGACGCAAAAGGGGACTCAACGAGGAAGAAGAACAGTGCACGGCAGAAAGGAAAATAATTCCCTCTCCAAACGACGCCGTTAGACTAACACAGATGCTCGTGGGCTGGGCTTCGTGCCTCCTGACCAAAATAAGGGCTGGGCCTAAGCCCGGTTATTACAAAGTGTTTTCAAAATAAGTCATTCCTCAAAGAGGTCCCATAACAAAAGTCTTTTCATGAGGCCGATCCTACTTGGCCTTGTCCTGATTTAAAATCCTCCTCAATTGCTCAAAAAGCTGCAACACCTCAATGATGAATTGGTCGGCAAGTTCCAACCTTTCTAAAAGCGACGACTCTTGAGAGACCTCGCCTCTCTCCAAAGACTCCTTAGGCATCTGGGGAGTTAGTCTTTTGCGTTTCCCCATTTCTATCATCTTGGGTTCCTATCACAACTTCTACCATTCCGAGTAGAGGAATGGTAGTGGAAATTACAATAGTGAGATTTCGAGAAATCTCAGTTGAGTAAACATATAACATGTAACAGATATTGTAAGCATATGTAAGCAAACTCAAAAATGAATGCTTGGACATGAGACTTTACTTATGCGTTTGAATTTTCAAAACGATACCGTGTTAATCAAAACTTTCATAGCCCTTTTCTTTCATAAACATCTTTTCGTCATTTTCATACTTGTTCATTAACATACTTGTGAGCTCGGATTTGTGTTCATATATCATATCACAACTTTGAGCTCAAGGCCTTTCTTTGACTTTTAACTTATAAATGGATACATCACGGCTCCCCTATGCATTGCGTGTTCCCCGCTATTTACTGCATCAACCATTGACCAAGGTGACTACATCTTATTTTAATCATTCAAATTATGGCAGTTTGGTTTTCGCCTTCACCGTAGGGCACCCATTAGTTTTAGGTGCAACCTTGCTCTGATATCATTTTCCTTTAGGAACCATTCGAGGTCTGTCAACTGCACTTCAATGACCAAGGGGTTACCACTTCATTTTAGATACTCCTGAGTGGACAAGGGAGTTCCACTAAGACATTTTCCCGTCCTAGCCTTTGGGGTCGTGACAAAACTTAAAAGAAAAGACTCTTTTTCTTTATGAAAGATTTTCACAATCCCAATGCATGTGACATGAATTATGAACTTAGAACTTTCATGGGACACATGCAATGTCGAATGCTTAATCATGACTATATAACAAACAATCATGCATATCCATGTACATTTCGCATTACTGCTTGAAAATATTAGAACATGCAACCATGTTACTTTATATAAATTTTGAGGCATTGAATAACAAGCAAGAAACAAACATTCAAACTTTACATGTAGTACCGAAACATATAAACCCTAGCATATCCAAGAATCGGTTTAAACTCATTACAACTTAATTCACAAAATGTTAATATTTCATCCATGGTCATGGCCGAGACCTTTAAATTTTGAAATATACATTACATCAACTTTTCATGAACTTAGAATCGTCTAATGCGTTTAATAAAATTTTGTCAATGAACATACATGTGTAGCTGAAACATGCTAGTGATCATACTTATAAAAAGACAAGTATTTCGTGGGCTTAATCCTATTACAGATTCGGCCATATAGCAAATATCCATGAACATGCTAGGAATTATGCAATCAGAACCCTAAGTGTGGCTTATCATTCCATTTTCATGATATGAACTAACAACAATAAGGCATTTCAACCATATATTGGATGATCATACAAGGAACGATTATAACATGGAAAGCATCATTATTTCAAGTATCAACATGCAACCAAACAACAAACGAGTTCACATGACATATACATAAAATATCCAAGTACAAGTTAGAAATTTACTTACAAAAATCCACAATCGATAACAAGCAAGCTGAAAACATGTACACAAAATCATTAGGTTTGGTTATTTCAACCCTAACCCATGTGTGTCTACGTGTAATATGATGGCATATAGTTTAAGGAAAAAGCTTCCAATATTTTGGACCTCCACTTCCTCAAATCCGAAACTTGCATGAACTAAAACCCTAGTCTAAAACAAAACCTTAAAACCATGTGTATATAGGTGGGGGTTCATGTGGAAAACTTCTCAAGACATGAATTAACTTCTTCTAGCTCAAATGTGTGTGTGTGTGAGCATGAGTTCATGATAAACTTGCTTAGAAACGAAACTTCACCTCTCAAGGCCTTGTGTGCGTGTGAAATGGAAAGGTGGTTTTGGCTTCATGCCATCTATGATTCTCTCCTTAGAAGTATTTTCTAGCTTTGCGTGCTCTCAAATTGATGTTTGGGTGTCAAAAGAGCAATGTGAAGGGTGTTTGGATGGTGAGAAAGTGATGGAAAGTAGAGAGAAAGGTGGTGGCCGAATGCTTCTCAAAAGAAATCCTCCAAGTGACTAAAAGAATGGTGTTTTTGGCACCCTCCCTTTTTATAGACACAAAAAGCTTCTAGCACAAGCCAAGCTCATTTACATGGTGCCAAGTGGCATCTCACCCTAAGGCCTCTTCCTCCTTCTCATCATTTGATTGTGTTGGGAACACAATAGAACTTTTGGACAAGTGGCGCCTCCTTCCTCAAAGCTGAAACTCCATTCCACTTTTGCGCTTCACCTCATGCCTTGGTTCAATGAACCTCATGGTTAAATGGTATTTTATCAAGTTAAGATCTTCCTTAATCTCTTACATGTGTGAAAGAGTGCCAAGTGGCATGTGAGGAGTGTGGGTGTGTGCATGGTGGCCGAAATCTCCATCTCTTCCCAAGGAGATTTTTTCTTTTCTTCTACCATTGTCTTGGACAATGCGTGATTGGTCATTTTGGGTGGTAATGCACAAGTCCCCTTGCCCTAGCTGTCCACCTCAAGTGTGCCCTTCACAAAATTCTTCTAGAAGCTCCATCGGTGTGTGGCTCTACATTTTCCCAAGTAGATTTAGCCCCTTCCCAAGACAAGACATCCTTTCTTTCCCTTTTGCATGCATGACACATTGCAAAAATCAGAACATTTTTCTTTCTCTATGGTTGTTGTGCAAGGCCTCTTGGCCTTCCCTAGGCTCCACTTTCCATAACCTCATCATCGTTCTTCTAGAATCTCTCTCTAATGGTGACAAGTGTCACAATGCCTCTTCTTACAAGCAAGCCTTCTTGCATGCATGACACATGGCAAGAAGGTGGGTGATCCTCTATGGTAGGCGTGCAAGGCCAAAACCCTAGACTCTCTCACCTCTCTTCCCTCAATTCAATTCAGATTCATCAAGTCTTAGCTATAAACTCCATTGGATGACATGTGGCATCCCGGAATTTGGGTTGGGCATGAGCCGTAGTTCCATTGGGTTTCAAAACCCTAATTCCTTGTTGAGGCCGAATTACTCATGGGCTTTGGCTTTTCTCAAGGCATTAGATGCATAGTACCAAACCAAATTTCTAAGTTGGTTACTCCACCTTTCTTGGCCCATATTAACAATATATATAAAAATGTAGAAAAAGCCTAGCAAGAATCTTGGTCGTCACATTAGGTATGGGGAGTTTAGAAATTAAGTCTATTTTGGACTTGTCCACCTCAATACGCTTTGAAAACACTATGTGCCCCAATAGTATATCCTGTTGAGCCATAAAGTGGCACTTTTCCCAATTGAGTAGTAAATATTTTTCCTCACACCTGGCCAAAACAACTTGTAAATCATGCATTCAAAGAGTAGCTTTTGAAATAACCTCCATCAAATTAATACCATTCTGACATTAAGAGTCCAACACAACACAAGAATCCCCAGTCAACGATGAACCAAGGTTCGGTAAGAAAAGATTTAAAACAACATCATGCAACAGATGGTAGAAATTCTCTAGATACAGCTTTACTAAATAGAATGGAAGCCAAAACTCCCATGTAATGCAACCCATTCAAAGGATTCCCGGGCTTAGGTTTAGGAAATTACTCACATAGTGCATATGAAATTAACCATGCAAAACTCAAACATATAAAGCTTGAATCGAAAAGGAAGGAAAAATAAATGATGGATTCTCCAAAAACTGCACTGCTCAAAAACCCTTCCCTGATTTTCTACCTCTCGAATGCTCCTTGCTTCCCCCTTCTTATCCTCCAGTTGTGCCTCCCCCATTCTCCCTCAGATCCCTCGTTCGAATATTCCATGTGTAGGTTGGTTATCCTCTACTATTCTGTGTGGTGCGTGATTTGGAAGGCTAGGGTTGTGAGGGATGAAGAGGGAAAAGCAGAGAGAGAGGAGAGTCAATCAAGATTTTACTCAGAATATAACTGTGAAGTGTGTGGTCATGCCCCTTAAGTGGGAATAATTGAATAAAAAGCATTGTTTCACTTGGTCATGAATCAATTACTCTTACTTTTATTTGTAGCATATAATTTTAATCTGAAATTCCTCAACTTCATGCTTATTTAATACATTATTTTCACTCCATCAAATGACTAAGGCAAATAACTTGATGAAGTGTTGTCATGTTATAATGATTATGACACGTGTTCACCATGATGTACGAATCGTTGCTAGTGCTATAACTAGTAGGAACATACAGGGCTTAGGGGAGCCGTGTTTTGTCCACCATGTGTTATAAGAACAAGGCAATGAGCTTGCATGATACGGATCACATGATATGAATCACGTTATAAGATACGATATGAAATAAATGTTTAAAGATCAACACGAGAATGATGTCAAGGATGTTTTTCCGAAAAAGTCTAAAGATCTCTGTTACATGCTTTTCAAAAAAAGGTCAAGTGCATAAGTCAAGTGGTTCTCCAATTTTATTAGCTCCCAAGTGCAAGAGGTGTTGCGTTGATGTGTAGTGGTTTCACAAGGATTAAGACAATTTATACTTTAGAACTAAAAAGAAAATAAATGGATGTTATATCTACCTATGAATACCCTCTTGGTCACTGTGTTGACCAAGGGGTAATTCCTTAATTGAGATGCTCCCCCCAGATACCCAAGGACTCAATAAGTGTAAGGTAAGATTGACCTACTCTTCTTTCCCTGACTCAAAGATTTTACTAGAAATTAACAAATCAAATCAAGTAACTCAAGAAACTGAAAACTTATATTGAACAGACTCAAACAGATTCAATGATCAAATAAAGAAATTTAATTCTCTGGAAAATAAACCTAAGTCTCGGGCAACCTTCTCACAATGAATAATCTAAAGAGTGTCATCATCCCACAATCTTCTTCAAATGTTATTCCAGTCAAGGTTAGAACGTTTGGATGATGGATATCATGTACACACAACAAAGAAAAATAATAATAGATAATCCCAATAAATTTCCCATCAACCCAGTTTCAGCTAACATATTCAGAGAAATGGGATTTGCACTCTTCAAGCATCTAACATGCTTTCAATCAACGATAGATTAAAAAGGGTGAAAACCCCCATACTTCACTTCATTGGGGAATGATAAAAACTTAAAGAAATGCAAATTACTACAATTTGGGAATCGAAACCCTTAAAGAATAAACACTGCTCGACGGTTTCCCTTGACTTAGGGTTTAGAAATTACTCCCCCTTCATCTCAGGATCCCTATATTCAAAAATAAAAATAAACAACATTCGCAAAAAAACTAAAGAAAGAAGAAACCCTAAACTTTTTCTTCACATTCTGTAGCAAAAACCCACCCTTTTGATCCCGCTTCCTTTGCCTTTTAACTTCCCTCTTTCCATCCTTTGCCATGCCCTTAATTGATTCCTCTCCAATTCTATCCAGTTCCTTCTAGAGTGTAGGGTTTGTAAGCACAACACAGAGAGTTAGGATTCAAGTGATAGAACAATTGAAAATTTCCTAAGTGTAGTGCGAAGGTGTAATAGGTATCTTAAGTGTATAATGACCATTTTACCCATTTATCCTTTCTTATTGACTTTAGGATGTCCCTTTAGCAAATGTGATGTGTAAGTGAGTATTTGTAGTGATTTTTAGGTGAAATGTCTTAATTTAAATACTCACTTAATCATCAAGTACATGTTCATGCATGCATTCCATGATTTGCCACTTTTATGCTTATGTTAACTATTGTATGTTGAAGACATGAATGACACTTGCCGAAACCCTAAGTCTAAAAGGGGTTTTTAAGCCAAGAATTCGTTGGATGGCTAAGGGCCCTGGCTCCTCGATGCAGATCGGGAGGCTTTGCTCCTTTTCAGATATGGTCTCCTAATCACCTCAACCTCTTCCAGAGGTGATGATCCCTTTATGTCCTCCAAAATCCGTTGATGGTGATCTTTGCATCCTTTTTTCAAAAGAGGAAATTGAACGCTCTATCATGCCTTTCAAATTTTTGATGGTTTTGAAATTCTTAAAGCAAAGACCATCGCTTGATAACATCAGATCCTTTATCCATAGCAAGGGACTCAATATGCAACTTGTTGTCTCCTCCATACAGAAGGCAAGGAACGTCTTTTTATCAGGCTTACATCGGAGGAGGATTCTTGAAGGCCTTCTAGAGAGACTTGTGAGATGGAAGGAGTGTCATATAGGGCGTTTCATTGGAATACAGATTTTAACGAGGAAGAAGAACCATCCATGGTCCATGTATGGGCATTTTTACTAGGTCTCCCTCCCAATTTTAATCATTATTCCTTTTTGAAAAATATAACTGCGCTAATGGGGCATTTGATACGGTGGGACAACAACACTAGTTGTGCTACTAGAACAGATGGTGCAAGGGTGTGTTTAGAGATGGACGCCACCACAGATCCAATTCATGGAGTATGGATTGGTTTACCTCATCATTTGAAAAGTTTCTTTCAAGATGTGGTTTATGAAACCCTTCCTACATTTTGTGGGATCTGCAAAGTGCAAGGACATAAATACAATGGCTTGTAAAAAGGATGGAAAAAAATCAAAGGAGGAATCGAGGAAAGGTGACGGAAAAAAGCATGATCGTATATGGCAAAGAAAAGAAAAAGAGGATTCAAAGGAGGCCTTGAAGGTAACCAGTGGCAGAATGGAGGGATCACATGAAACTAAGGCTTTAAAGAGTCCAGTGAATTAGATTACGGTAGAAGACAATAATGAAATGGAGGAAGAAAATAGGGTTATGAATGAATTGAGCCAAGATGTTGTTGAGCAACAAACTGTGTTATCAAAGGAACCTGTTAGATTGGAGCCCATTGAAGATTGGGCTACTAGTGGCATTCATGCTATGGCTAAAGATGATGTCCTAGAGCATGGCAAGAAGGTGGTATCTGAAACTGTTGATGAATTGATTGTTCAACAGTTTGCTGAGAATGATATGGGTAATGGGGTTAATGAATAGAGGACTGGGAAGGAAAGCGCCCAACATAATTCTGAATTGGTTTAGGTGATGTCTGAGAATGAGGAGGTCCTGTTGATGCCACTAAGTAAAGAGGACTTTTATTCAGATTCTGAAAATAATGGAAAGGTTGATAAGGGAGGAACAAAAACCAGGAGCTCGACCAGGGTTGCAAGTAGACCCAATATAATGAATTTATGATGAGTCCTTTCATGTATTGGAATGTTAGAGGGATTGGGACCTCGCAAAGACATTTGAAGAAGCTTGTGTATAAATACAAACCAAAGATTTTAGTTGTGGTAGAACCTTTCAATAATGAGGCCAAACTACGAAAGCTGAAATGTGATTTGAATTTCTCTTGTAGCTATTCTAATGAAGATGTGGGGGGTAAATTATGGATTCTATGGAATTTTGAAGTTGTGGTGTCAGTTGAAAATAGGAGTGGACAACATGTTACTATTTCAGTGCAAATGCAATCCCATCATATGTTTATCACCTTTGTATATGCTAAGGGTTCTTACCAAGCAAGATGTGAACTTTGGGCCAGGCTAGAAGGATCCATTCCATTAGACTCTTCTTGGATGATACTTGGGGATTTCAACATTATTTCTAATGACTTTGAAAGACGTGGAGGGAGAAGGAGGCCATCGATTGCTATGGAGGAATTCAATGAGTTTATCAATGGTAATGAGTTATCTGATTTACCTCATTCTGGCAATTCTCAAACTTGGTGCAATGGGCATGATGGGTGGACAAGGAGTTGGGCACGTCTAGATCGCTTTCTTGTTAATGGTTCTTGTCTTGAAAACCACGGGGGAGTTCATATGAAATACTTTTAAAGTACTTCGAATCACTCACCTATGATTATCTGGCAGGAATCTCCTTTAAAACCATACGGTAGTGATGGTTTTAAGTTTCAGCAAATGTGGGTAACTCATGAGAGATTCATGGATCGTGTGTTGTCTATTTATATTGAGGAAGAACATGGCAATGGGCTTTATCGGTTGGATAGTAAACTGAAGAAACTCATAATCGGTCTTAGAAGATGGAATACGGAGACTTTTGGGAGTAAAACTGAAAACATTCGAGCTTTGGAGCAGAGAATTGAGAGACTAGAGCTTAGTCTTCAACAATGCTATTCTCAAGAGGATGAATGTGACGACCAAGAGTTTTGCTAGACTTTTTATGCATTTTATTATATATTGTTAATTTGGGCCAAGAGAGAGATGGAGTAACCCAATTAGAAATTTGGTTTGGTACTAGGCATCTAAGGCCTTAAGAAAGGCCCAAGCCCATAAGTGTTTCGACCTCTATAAGGAATTAGGGTTTTGAAGCCCAATTTCCTAGGGCACACGCCCAACCCAAATTCTTGGACACCACATGTCATCTAATGGAGCTAATAGCTAGGACTTGATGAATCTGGACTGAATTGGGGGACGAGAGGTGAGAGAATCTAGGGTTTGGCCCTGCACGCCTACCATAGAGGATCACCCACCTTCTTGCCATGTGTCATGCATGCAAAAAGGCTTGCTTGTAAGAAGAGGCATTATGACACTTGTCACTATTAGAGATAGATTCTAGAATAAGATTTCAAAAACGCTCAAGGGGACCTGTCTATTGAATAAGATTTCAAATTCATGTATTTCACGTTCAAGTCATGTTTCAAGTTCACGTTATGTTATGTTCAAGTTTACGTTCACGCAATCATGGTAATCCCATGAGACAAGAATATGTTTCAAGTTCATATTATGTTATGTTCACGTTTACGTTATGTTCTAAGTTCACATTTATGTTGTGTCATGCTCAAGTTCATGTTCAAATTATCCATGTTCACGTTCATGTTATGTTTCAAGTTCATGTTATATTTCAAGTTCACGTTCATGCTATGTTTCAAGTTCATGTTATGTTTCAAGTCACGTTCATGCTAAGCTTCAGTTTCAGTTTAAGTTATGCCAGTTATGTTATGTTGTATGTCAAGTTATGCTATGATTACTTATGATTTGATTATGCATTCATGCTTTTATTGCCATGCATGCATCATTAACCTGTGTGGAAATTTTCTGTTAACTTGCTGAGATTTGTAATCAAATCTCACTGTGATAGTCCCAACTACCATTCCCCCCAAATGGTAGATTTTGTTATAGGATCTGAAGGAGAACCGGGAATCGACCAACTGGAAACGGTCGACTAAGCGACGGTGCGACGTAGATGGTAGTACAGTAGTTACCTCATATTACTACTTATATTTATGGAGTTCAATCTCCAGCACTCTTTTGATCACAACCATATGGACTATTATTGTGATCTTAGTTGTTTAGTATGTCGTTAAGTATGGAGTATGTTTTAAGTATTTGGGATATTTTAATTTGGTGCATAGTATTGCTAAAGAAAAAAACTATCCGCTGCGAATATTGCATAATGCTAGATGCATGTTAGAAATCTTGCATCTTATATGTCATGAACGGGGGCAGGTAACCTTGTGTTGCATGTCTCGACACTTTAAATGTTCGTCCGATCCCAAGCGGAATCTGGGGGCGTCACATTTAGAGTTTCGGCTAGCACAGTCCCAAGCATCCCATTCACTTGCCACTTGTCACTTAGTTTATTTTGGACCAATAACACATAAAAGGTCACCTAGGGAAGGAGCACTTGGAAGATGAAGCATCAACTTGGGAAAGGAAGAAGAAGTGGATAGCTAGGGCTATGGCACACGCCCAATGCCACTTGTCATTCATGCCAAAGGTTACTTGTTGGGAAAAGGAAAAGGCAAGTAATGTTTTACCAAGCTACCCTTGAAGAAATATTTACTTGTTTAAGGAAAGGAAGGGCATAAAGGGGAGAGAAGGGAATTTCGGCCAAGGGAAGAGAAACCCTACACGCCACCCCCCAAAATGTCCCTTCCCAATACAATCCAAGTGGGGAACTCCAAAGTCATTTTCGGCAAAAGAGAAAGGGGAAGAAGACACATATGCCACTTTCATCCATACAAGGATTTTGGAAGCAACCAAGGAGGAAAGTGAAGGGTCTTCTATAAAAAGGAAGGGGTTCATGCCAAGGGGCTTTTCCCTTGCCATTTTTTTAGAAATTGCATGAGCTCTCACTCTCTGCACACAATTCTCCCATGTGCATTTGAAAGTTCCCTCACTTTCTTGTATTTTCTTTTCAACCAAACAAGGAGGATCCTTGCAAGAGAAGGGATTTCGACACCACCAAGGATAAGCAAGGTAAGGATCGGCTTCTTCTTAAGTTTTGCACACACACATCACTTCTCAACCCGAAAATGAGATTCAAATCTTATTAGACTTTGAGAATGATAGAACCACCACACTTTCCACACTTTCTACTGTTTTCTTTGAAAATGACTAAGGGCAGGTTTGGGGCATAAAACAAAACATAAAATTCTCATCTCATCTCATCTCATCTCATAATTACACATTTTTCAAATTTCCATACAAAATATAATAAACAATTTAACTTTTTCAAATCCCAAAACAATAATAATATTAAAACTTAATATTTTAAACTTCAAAACAAAACACAAAATTTTCATGTCACCCCCCAAACCTACCCTAAGAGGTTTTAAGAAAACCCTTGAAGCCGAGTCCGAGTAGTAAGGGGGAGTTCATCCTCCATGTTTTGGACCACCAAATGTATCTTTGCTTACTTTAGGTTTTGTTTTACTTCATGAGTGAAATGAAAGGGTTTAAACCCAAAAACCCTAGAAGCCGAGTGGTTTAAGACCAAGTGATACTCTAGAAATCCACACACTCAAGAACGTGAGATAGGGTTTTAGTTACTTTTTCTAATATAGTATGTTTGGATTTACAGCTTGCTAGTATTTCTTTACGTGGATTTTTGTAAGTATACACTCAACTTACTCTTGGTTAATGCTTGTATATATTTGTGTAAATCCTTCCATAGTTTTGATTGCTTTGTTTGTTATCTCTTGGTTGTTTGTTTGAATATGCTAATATGATCTTGAGTAACTCTAAAGAAGGAATTATATGCTTCGGATTTGTCATGAAAATGCCATGAAATACTTCTATAAGTTTTGGTTTTCACTTTATTAAGGTTGATGGTTTATGCAACATAATGTTTTGGTTTTGAATATGTCTTGGAAGTTTCGGACCTTGGTCAAAAACCTATGATTTCATGTTTTGTTTCACTAAGTCTTGATTTCTATATTATATGCTTGAAGTTTGGAACATGTTTAAGTGATGACTCTTCATGTTTTTGTGCCTATGAGTTTCGGCCTAAGCAAGTTCTCATGATTCCATGTATGTGTTTGGATATCTCATATGGTTTATGTCATCATGCTATGAAATGACCATGTTATGCTTGGTTATTTCATGCACGACATTTCGCATGTCATATGTCAAGTGTAAGTATGCATGTTATAAGTCTCATGTCACATGTATATGGGGAAAAGTGTTTTCAAAGAAAGTGTTTTCAAAAAGTGTTTTCAAAGAAAATGTTTTCAAAGAAAAGAGTTTAAAAGTTTTATCACGACCCCAAATGCTAGAGCAGGAGAATGTCCTAGTGGAACTCCTATGTCCACTCTAGAGTGTTTAAGAATGGAGTGGTAACCCCTGGGTCGACAAAGTACTGTCGATGAGCCTCGAATGGATTCTTTTCAAAGGATATCAGAGCAATGAAGCGCCTAACACTAGTGGGTGCATAAGGCATGTAACCCGATGAAGTAAGGTCGAGTTAATATGAATCTTTGTTTATGATGTATTCATCACAGTGTACGGATCATTGATAGTGTGGTAACTAGTAGGAACACGTGATAATAAGGGGAACCGTGTTGTGTCCACCCTTTAAATGAGAATATGAGTCTATGTGCTAAGGATCACTTGATGCAAATCTTGTGATATGTTCTAATAAGACAAGTTCTAATTAAGTTAATGTGATTAAGAAAAAGTTAAGAAGTTTTTCTGAAATGCTAAAGTCCTGTTACAAGTCTTTTGAAAATGGTCAAGTGCATAAGTCAAGTTCTGGTCAAAGGCAAAGTCAAGTACATGTCCATGCATGCATTTCATGATATACCTTTTGTATGCTTGTGTTAACTGTGGTATGTTGTGTGATTACTTGCTGAGATTTCTTAAAATCTCATTGTGGTAGTTTCCACTACCATTCCCCAACCGAAATGGTAGAAGTTGTGACAGGTATAATAAACGATGACCATGACCAAGAGGAAGAGAACGGCACCTCCTCCGGAACTAATTGTGCCTAAGATGGTTGTGAATCTGCTCGAGCCCTCCATCCTGGAGCAACTCGAGTATACTTGAATTCATTGCGGAGTTCAAGTAGTGTAACAACCAGGACAATGATAGAGCTTTGGGAAAACGTGTGAAGCCTGAATCTTCTTGAAGAATACGGGAACTTAAGTTATTTTTTGGGGAAAAAAAAAAAAGCAAAATAGTACTTATGGTTTTAGACCTCAACTTTTGTGGAACTATGTTTTGAGAAGGTCCCGTTTTGGGAGTTTTAAACTATACTCTATGATTTGGGATGTTATACCTTTATGAGACATGTTTATGTTTTGGACAATATTTGGGATGTGATATTAGTACGGTGCCATATGCTTTGCAACTGCTTATCGCGTTGCTTAGATTATCCGACTTCTGCTGTTTTTCCGCTGCTATGTTATTGCATACTTCTAGTGTTCTTAGGTGCATAACATATTATCTGTCATGTATGAGGGGTGTGTAGCCTTGTGTTACATATCTAGGCGTCTCAATCACCATCCAATCCCAAGCGGGGGCTAGGGGCGCCACATAAGAGATGGAGATTTTGGGCCACCATGCACACACCCACACTCCTCACATGCCACTTGGCACACATGCACACATGTAAGAGATTGAGGAAGATCTTAGCTTGATAAAAGACCATTTAGCCACGAGGTTCATTGAACCAAGACATGAGGTGAAGGGAAAAAGTGGAATGGAGTTTCAGTTTTGAGGAAGGAGGCGCCACTTGTCCAAAAGTTCTTTTGTGTTCCCAACACAATCAAATGATGAGAAAGGGAAAGAGGCCATAGGGTGAGACGCCACTTGGCATCCATGAAAATGATCTTGGCTTGTGCTAGAAGCCTTTTTGTGTCTATAGAAAGGGGAGGTGCCAAAAACACCATTCTTTTAGTCACTTGGAGGATTTCTTTTGAGAAGCATTGGGCCACCACCTTTCTCTCAACTTCCCATCACTTTCTCACCATTCAAACACCCTTCACATTACTCTTTTCTCACCCAAACATCATTTTGAGGGCAAGCAAAGCTAGAAGATACTTCTAAGTTCTAAGGAGAGAATCATAGAAGGTATGAAGCCAAAACCACCTTTTCATTTCATACACGCACACACTGCCTTCAGAGGTGAAGTTTCGGCTCTTAGCAAGTTTATCATGAACTCATGCTCTCTCACACACACATTTGGGCTAGAAGAAGTTAGTTCATGTCTTGAGAAGTTTTCTACATGAACCCACACCTATATATACATGGTTTTAGGGTTTTTTTTTAGACTAGGGTTTTAGTTCATGCAAGTTTTAGATTTGAGGAAGTGGAGGTCTGAAATATTGGAAGCTTTTTCCTTAAACTATATGCCATGAGATTACACATACATATACACGAGTTAGGGTTGAAATAACCAAACCTAATGATTTTTTGTGTATATATTTTCCACTTGCTTGTTTTTCGATTGTGGATTTTTGTAAGTAAATTTCTAACTTGTACTTGGATATTTTATGTATATGTCATGTGAACTCGTTTGTTGTTTGGTTGCATGTTGATACTTGAAATAATGATGCTTTTCCATGTGATAATCGTTTCCTTGTATGATTATCCAATATATGGTTGAAATGTTTTATTGTTGTTAGTTCATATCATGAAAATGGAATGAGAAGCCACCTTTAGGGTTCGGATTGCATAATGCTTAACATGTTCATGGATATTTGTTATATGATTGAATCTTTTATAGGATTAAGCCCATGAAATACTTGCCTTTTTATAAGTATGATCACTAGCTTGTTTCGGCTACACATGTATATTCATTTATAAAACTCTATTAAACACATTAGAAGATTCTAAGTTCATGAAAAGTTGATGTAATGTATATTTCAAAATTTAAAGGTCTCGGCCATGACCTTGGATGAAGTACTAGCATTTTGTGATTGAAGTTCTAATGACTTAAAACCAATTCTTGGATATGCTAGGGTTTATATGTTTTGGTCACTACATGTAAAGTTTTGAATGTTGATTTCTTGCTTATTATTTAAATGCCTCAGAATTTATAAAAAAGAACATGGTTGCATGTTTTAATATTTTCAAATCGTAACGCGAAATGTACAAGGATATGCATGATTATTTTTTATAAGGTCATGATTAAGTTTCAGCATTGCATGTGTCCCATGAAAGTTCTAAGTTTCATAGTTCATGTCACATGCATTGGGATTGTGAAAATCTTTCAAAAAGAAAAATGAGTCTTTTAAAAAGTTTTGTCATGACCCCAAAGGCTATGATGGGGAAATGTCCTAGTGGAACTCCCATATCCACTAAGTAGTGTCTAAATGGAGTGGTAACCTATGGGTCAATGAAGTACAATCGAAGGACCTTGAATGGTTCCTAAAAGAAAAGAATACCAGAGCGGGATTGCACCTAAAGCTAGTGGGTGCCCTACGGTGAAGGCGGAAAGCGAATTGCTGTAATATGAATGATTAAAAATAAGACATAGTCACTTGATCAAGTGGCCAATGGTTGATGCGGTAACTAGCTGGGAACACACGGTGCATAGTGCAACCGTGAGGTTTCCATTTATAAGTTAAAAGTCAAAGAAAGGCCTTGAGCTTAAAGTTATGCTATGATATATGTGGCGCCCCCAGCCCCCGCTTGGGATTGGACGGTGACTGAGATGCCGAGACATGTAACACAAGGCTACGCACCCCTCGTATACAACAAATAATATTCTATGCACCTAAGTACACTAACAGTATGCAATAACTATGCAGTGGAAAGTTAATAAAAGTCGGATAACTAAGCAACGCGATAAGCAATTGCAAATCACACGGTACCATAAACTAATATCATAACCCAAAACATTGTCACAAAACATAAACATAGGCCTTAAAGGCAAAATATACCAATAAGCATGAAGCATAATTTTAAAGTTCCCAAAACACGGGATTCCAACAAAAGAAACATAAGTCCACAAAAGATGGCCATAAATGTTGTTGCCTTCTCTCTCGTCGTTTTTTCTTTCCACAAAACACTTATACTCCAGTACTCTTCAAGAAGACTTGAGCTTCACATGCTTCTCTAAAGTCTTGTCCTTATCTCTGTTGTTAAGCCGCTTGAACTCGGCGATGAATTCAAGTATACCCATGATCTCTCGATTGATGACCTCGAGTCGCTCCCAGAGGGAAGACTCTGGCTGATCCATGGCCATTTTAGGCACAATCCTCTCTAGAGGAGGAGGTGCCGTTCTTTTCTTCTTGGTCATCGTTGCTTCTTACTACAACTTCTACCATTCCAGTTGGGGAATGGTAGTGGAAACTACCACATTGAGATTTTGAGAAATCTCAGCAAGTAAAATCACACAACATACCATAGTTAATACAAGCATACGAAAAGTACACCATGATATGCATGCATGGACATGTACTAGACTTATGCACTTGACCCTTTACAAAAGATTTGAAACAGAGGCTTAAAATTTTCATAAAAACTTCCTAACTTTCTTATTCACGTGATCTTACTCAGAACTTGCATTATCAGAACATATCACAAGATTTTCATCGAGTGATCCTTATCATATGAGCTCTTCTACTTGTTCAAAGGGTGGACACAACACGGCTCCCCTCCTTGTACCGCATGTTCCTGCTAGTTACTGCACTATCAATGGTTCGTACACTATGATGAATACGTCATAAACAGATAAACATATTAACTCGACTTTATTCCGTCGGGTTACATGCCTTATGCATCCACTAGCGTTAGGTGGTTCCTCGCTCTGGCAATCTTTAAAAAGAATCCATTCGAGGCTCGTCAACTATTCTTCGTCTACCTAGGGGTTACCACTCCATTGTTAAGCACTCCAGAGTGGACAGAGGAGTTCCACTAGGACATTCCCCTGCCCTAGCACTTGGGGTCATGATAAAACTTTTTCTTTGAAAACATTTTCTTCGAAAACACTTTTGAAACACTTCTTTGAAAATACTTCTTTGAAAACATTTCTTCCCCAAATGCATGTGACATGAGACTTAAACATGCTTACTTATGCATGACATATGACACATGAGATGCCGTGCATATAACAACCAAGCATAACATATTCATTTCATAGCATGATCACATAAACCATGATAGATATCAAAACATGTGCAAAGAACCATAAAAACATGCTTAGGCAGAAACTCATAGGCACAAAAACATGAAGATTCATCACAAAAACATGTTCCAAACTTCAAGCAAATAACATAGAAATCATAGTTTAGTAAAACAAAGCATGAAATCATAACATTTGACCAAGATCCGAATCATTCAAGACATGGTGTGGCCGAAATATCATGATACACATTCCATCATTCTTAAACATGTGAAAACTGAAACATATACATGTATTTCATGGCATATTCATCACAATTTCAAAGCATATAATTCCTTCCATAGATTGAAATAAGATCATATTAACATGATCAAACATGAATAAAGAAATAGTAGCCAAAAAAAACATGGTAGTGAAAAGATTTACAAAATCATATACATGTGTTAACCAAGAGTAGGTTGAGTGTATACTTACAAAATCCTTGTGAAGAAACACTAGCAAGCAGTAAATCCGAACATACCATATTAGAAAGAGTATCTAAAACCTTCTTGAGTGCGTGTGTGTGTTTCTAAGGCATCACTTGGTCTTAACCCATTTAGCTTCTAGGGTTATTAGGTTAAAACCTTCTTCATTTCACTCATAAGGTAAAACAAAACCTAGGATAGCCAAGAATACATGTGATGGTCAAAACATGGAGGATAAATTCCCCCTTCACTACTGGGCCTCAAGGGTTTCTCTCAGAAACCCTAAATCATTTCCAAGAGAAAATAGTAGAAAGTGTGTGTTCCATCATTTCTCAAAGTCTAATGAGATTTGAATCTCATTTTCGGATTGAGAAAAGATTTGTGTGTGAGCAAGACTTAGGAAAACCAAATCGTACCTTACAAATCCTTGGGTAGCCAAAATCCTTCTCTTGCAAGGATCTTCTTTGTTTGGTTGGTGAGAAAACGCAAGAAAATGGGAGAGCTTTCAAAGGGGTAACTTGGTAAAACGTGCATGACCTTTCCTATTCCCAACATCTTCTCAAGGGGTAACTTGCTAAAATCATGCATGGCCTTTCCTATTCCCAACAAAAGACTCTTGGCATGGAGGACAAGATGCATGGGCGTGTGCCATAGCCCTAGCCGTCCCTCTCACTTTCCATTCCCAAGGTGTTGCTTCATCTTCCCCAAAATTCATTCCCTAGGTGACCCTTCACATTTCATTGGTCCAAAACGCACTAAGTGACAAGTGGCAAGCAAATGGAATACTTGGGGGTATGCTAGCCGAGAATACTAGGGGCACACTTGTCCTTGATAAAAAGCCTCATCCAAAAATCTTCTAGAAACTTGATGCATGCTTGACACATGGCAAAACCTAACAAAATTCGAAATCCCAAAGGCCTCCCTTTAGTTTCCTATGCAAAGCTTCTAGAAAGATACCATTTTACTTCCCTAGGCTCCCCTTTCCAAGAAACCTACCTTGGAACTTGATTCTTAGGCAAAAAGCAATGGGCTAGGCGTGTAAGCCCATCAGGGTGCTTTTCTTTTCTCCATTAGCCACTTTCAAGACTAGGTTCAAAGCAAAACATTCTTGAGTCACAAAACACTTAGCTAATTTTGAATTGGATCATGGGCTTAAACCTTTGGATCTAAATTCCCAATAAGGCCGGAATTCTAAGGTAAACTAGAGCCACTCTTCTCTTGGGTTTAAGTTACTACATCAAAGGCTTCTAAGGCCTTTCAAAGTAACTAAGGCTCCTAAAATACCATGGCAACCTAAAATGATTCTAAGGGCCAAACCTAGACGAAACTTGGGCCATTACAATATATGAACAAGAAACTGAGCTCACAAGTATGATAAATGAACAAGTATGAAAATGACGAAAGATGTTTTATGAAAGAAAATGGTTATGAAAGTTTTAATGTACACGGTATCTTTTTGAAAAGTCAAATGCATAAGTAAAGTCTCATGTCCATGCATTCATTTTTAAGTTTGCTTACATATGTTTACGATATATGTTACATGGTATTTGTTTACTTACTCATATTTCTCAAAATCTCACTTTTGTAATTTCTACTACCATTCCTCTACTCGGAATGGTAGAAGTTGTGCTAGCTATGCGAGACCTATAGGTATGGATGAGATTTGTGAAATAATGGAGGATGAGTTTACAGTGGAGGCTCGTCATCAATCCACTCTAGATTTGCTTAAGGTCATCGCTTAATGACTCAAGAAAATCTTAACAAACCTCAATGAGTCAAGTCTTGGGATTTCATCCCTGGATCCTACGAAGATTTTGAGATTTAAGAATGATATGAATTTTGTGTCGAGATATCTTGAACAAGCACGAAACTCTTCTGTAGAAGCAAGGGAAGTTGTTGCTAAGTTGGGATTGCTGGGTTAGGACCCCCGAAAGACTTGGGGAGTTTTCTTGAGTTTAGCCAAGGATGGAGCCTTGGTTTTGATTCATAAGGCTTTTTGATACATGACTTAATTTGAAAACACTTGGTGTAATAGTCCCATGTCTTGGGAGTCTCTTTTGAAACAATTAAGTCTTTTGATGACATTTATGAAATTTCTATTTTGGGATTTATGTGCTTTGATATCATGATATATGTCATATTTATTGACCTAAGTAGACTTTTCGCTACGATATACTACATACTGTTAGTTATCATTAGGTGCATTGCATCTTAGCTATCATGTACGAGGGGTATGTATCCTTGTGGTACATGTCCCGATCCTTCAGTCTCCGTCAAATCCCAACCAGGGGCTAGGGGTGTCACAACAAACAAGATTTATTAATTTATCAGCTTGAACTTTCAACGTGGATCAAACAGGAGGAGATTTTCTTAGCACATCAGGCTAAGATAACATGGTTGGAGAAGGGTGAAGGGCATGCTAAGTTTTTAAAAGTCTCCAATCAAGAAATTTCAAAGTGGTTAGGGAGATGAAGCTTAGGGATGGGACTACCTTGAATTTGCGAGAAGATGTTCATAATGGGGCTGTAGAGTACTTTCAAAATTTTTTGATGGAGTGTGCATCACAAAATCCTCCTCCAGATTTATCTTATTTGGTTGAGAAGACTATTGTTGAGGATGATAATTTACTGTTTTGTCAGATTCCTTCTTTGCAAGAAATTAAGAGGCCTTTTTCTCCATTCCGATTGACAGCAGTCCAAGTCCTGATGGATTTGGCTCGGGTTTCTTTAGAGCATGTTGAAGTACTGTACAAAGTGATGTCGTGGAAGCTGTGAGAGATTTTTTTAGTGGCATGGTTCTTCCTCAGTTTTACACTGCTTCCTCATTAGTAATTATTCCAAGGTGGAGAATCCTAATGGTTTTGATAATTCAGACTAATTAGTTTATGTCCGGTAATGTATAAGGTTTGTTCAAAATTTTTGGTGGGTCGATTATCTCCCATGCTTATTTGGTTAGTGTCTAAAGAACGAGGGGCCTTCATACCGAGGAGAAGCATATTTGATAACATAAGCCTGACTCAGGAAATGGTTCACAATATTAACAAGCCTTAGGTCAAAAATTACAATGAAATAATTGATACAATTACAGGGGGGATGTTCAGTACCAATTCTTATAGTACTGTTCGGGGAGTCGATAAGCTAATTCCTGTAGATGTCTATTTGCCAAGCTGTCTACCTAAACTGAAAGTAGTAATAGATGCTATAACAAAACTTCGTAAAAAACTATCTCGAGAAATCTATGAAGAACAATAACATATTTTGGTTCAGGGATTTGTTCATACAATCTAACTAAAGGAGGAGTCATTTTCATTGTTACTGTACCTACAGTTAAAATTAGGTCTGCCTGTCTAGGACTCGATCTTGGTAATGTTATTCTAAAGATAGATATGACCAAGGCGTATGATAGTGTTGATTGGAAATTTCTTTTACACATTTTAGCTTCATTTGGTTTTTCAGAACAAGTGTTGGAACTGATTAAGAAATGTGTTTGTTCACCACGGTATTCTACTGTCATGAATGGTACATGGAAAGGTTTTTTCAAAGGAGGCCATGGTTTGAGGTAAGGTGATCCCATTTCTCCATTCCTTTTTATTCTTGTTGAGGAAATTTTCTCTCGTTTGTTGAATGCTAAATTTCAAGAAGGTAAAATATTACCTTATTATCACCCAAGAGAAGCCCCTATTATATCACATTTACTATATGCGGGTGATATTGTTCTCTTTGCAAATGGTGGTACAAAGTCTTTAAGGGAAATCAAAAGAACAATTACAACTTATGAATCTTGGTTGGGACAAAAGGTTAATAAGGAGAAATCTTCCATGATTGTTTTTTAAACACATGGCTCCTACATGGAAAAGGGCGCTTCTGAGTATAACTGGATTTAAGGAGGAGAGTGTACCTTTCAAGTATTTAGGGGCTCCTTTGATTACTGGCAGATTGCAAGTGAAGCATATGGATGAGTTAGTGGAGAAAATACAAAAGAAAGTGGAAGGATGGCAGACCAAGTTGCTATCTAATGGAGCAAGAATTTTGCTTTTAAGACATGTACTGTCAAGTATACCTATCCATTTAATGTCCATTATTCAAGTCCCGACTTTGGTGATAAAACAATTAAACAGGATATTGAGATCATTATTTTGGGGTATTTCGGATGGAAAATCTAAAAGAAAATGGTGCTCTTGAGATAGAATTTGCAAGCCAATACAAGAGGGTGGATTGGGAATTAGAGACTTTAAGGATGTTCAAACTTCTTTACATATGAAATTTGCTTGGAAGATGTTGACAGAGATTCTCTATGGACTGAGTTTTTTAAGGCTAAGTATGTGAAAAAAAGCATATTTCACTGGTTGATGCAGGAAAAGGAATTCGGTTTTGGAAAAATATTCTGAAGTGTATCCCAAGGATGATTGTACAATCAAAATGGAAGGTTAGAGATGGAGAGATTTCATTTTGGAGGGGACAAATGGACATCGGATGGCCTACTAGCTAATTAGTTTGAGGTGAATGTATGTTCAAATCTTCTCATCAAAGACTGTAAGATAGATAATGGTTGGAATGTGGATTACTTGCAGGCGTTGGTCGTGTAACAGCCCGCTAGAAATTCACTGTTGGAATTTCTATTGACTTTAGGAACCTCGTTAAAACCCATAAGTTTTTACGAATCGACCAATCGCACAGGTTTTAGTCTATCAACATAGTCAGTGTTATCACTTACTGTAGTGCTAGAAATATGAGTTTAATTATTTGAGGTAGTTAGAAGTGTCAAAATGTGTTTTGGTCTACGCCATTAGACTCAGTTGATTATTTAGGATTTTATGGCGCAATAGCCCATTTTCATAATTCCGGACGAAACGCCAGTTCGAAATTATGAAATTATTTTTTAGGGCACTCCGGAGTTGAATTTCGGTAATCGATTTTCACGATAGGTTAATATGAATATTTATAATTTTTCAGTACTAAGTTTATTATGCCTTCTTTTTGAGTAAATAGTAACCTCGATAAGCGGCACCCAGTGCAGTGCTTTCAAAATCACAGTGTGAAATATCCAAATTAGGTTAGATAAGTTCTATTTGGACACCTGAAAAGATCTTAGGCACACATAGTGAATAGTTTTAGACACTTAGCACCATGAGGAACCATTTGATGGATTTGTGAAGGAAGTCAAGGTGAGAGATCATGCCACCTAAGCAAAGCTGTGTTTCATCTGTTTAACCAAATTGTGCCAGACCAAAAAAGGTTTCAATCCTAGCGAAATCCTAAATTGTTGGAATCCAATTGAAACCCCAAAAGCTCGGTTGAAACCGAAACCCTAAACTGTTTCCCAAACCCTAAAATTGGCCTCCAAACCCTTTCTAACCCGATTCTAGTATTGTGTTTAATCACTTGATTAAATCATTTCCATACTATTAATGAATCAAATCCTTGTTATGACATCATTATCCAACCTTTTAAACCTTGGAAATTTGATTGGGTCAAGAAAAATTGGTTTGGGCTTAATAGCATCTCAAATCCTAACCAAACACCCTTTAAACCCCAAATTGAAGCCCACTTGGTTGGGGCCCACCAAGGCCCACGAAATTGGCCATCTTGGCAAAGCTTCTTGACGAAATTTCCTCCCCCACATGGCAAACCATTCACTGCCATTGGCTGCACCCAATAGTGCCTTGATGTGAAGGAGAAATACACTCCATCAACCTCCATCTCTCGTAGCTGCTACAAGCAGTCCTTGCCCCTCACTATTCTCCACTTTATGTCACATAGCCAACTCTAATCAAGGGTCATTCAAGCCCACAAATTCCCCCTCCAGGAGTCTATAGTTGTGTAAGGAACATTTCATTCCATTCTATCAGTTCTTCACCCTATAAGTATTTTATCAAGATGACTCCTTCATGCAAGTTGTTCCTATTTGAGTCTAGTTTCCGTGGATATCTTATTAGTCTCATTCCATGCTCAATTGTTTGGTCAAAAGTATTTTTAACTATGGAAAGGTCATCTGTTTGAGGGAGAGAGAGAGTTAAGAATGCTGAATTCTCCATGCTCAATATGAACAAATTGATATGATTTGAGGGAGAGAGAGAGAGTTAAGAATGGTAGATATATATATATATATACATGTTGTGGATAATTCTTTGAGTAGTAAGGAGAATAGTGATTTCATTTAAGCAAGGATTCAATATCCTAGAAGGTCAGCCAAGAAGCCATTAAGTTTAGGCAATAACCTTTGGGAGTGTTATACCCTTATGTTATGGTGGTAGTTATTTTGTGTAACCATGTAATGGTTATGGGTAAGAATAGTGTTGACTACGAGAGGAAGGCTTTACCTCAAGAAGAGCGTTACCTGCCCTATGAGCGTGATGAGGCATCCGGTGATGGACAGTAAGTTGTTAAGCAAGTTATTCTTTTGAGCATGTTTTATGTTTATACTTATGTCGATTTCAAGGACGAAATCTTTTTTTTTAGGAGGGGAGGATGTAACAGCCCGCTAGAAATTCATTGGTGAAATTTCTATTGACTTTAGGAACCTCGGGAAAACCCCTAAGTTTTTACAAATTGACCAATCGCCCAAGTTTTAGTTTGTAATCGTGGATGTTTTAAGTATGCATGGTTTATGTTTTAACTATTTGGGATATTATAAGTTTGGTGCATAGTATTGCTAAAAAAAAATTATCGACTGCGAATATTGCATAATGCTAGATGCATGTTAGGAACATTGCATCTTATATGTCATGAACGGGGGCAGGTAACCTTGTGTTGCATGTCCTGATGCTTCAGATGTCCGTCCAATCCCAAGCGAAATTTGGGGCCGTCACATGTCGGATTGGATAAAACATATGAGCTATTGGAAGTTTTGGGAAGCAGTAAAAAGGGAGCTGATTTATTAATCTGGAGAACAAAAAACAATGGGAAGTTTACAACAAAAAGTGTATGGCAATGTATTAGAATTTCGGCTCCAAGGATCAACTGGTCTAAATGTGTGTGGCATCCTTGCCTTCCAAAAAATATTTCTATTGCAACATGGAAAGCAATGAATAATCCTTTAAGTGTTAATGATAGAATAAGGAGAGTTGGAATTTCATTGGCTTCAAAATGTAATTGTTGTATGAATCCTGCTTATGAAGACCTCAATCATGGGTTGGCTATGGGAGATTTTGCACAGGAGATGTCGCGAAGATGTTCAAGTTGTCTAGGAATTCCTTTTGTCACTGGTAGAAGCTGGAGAGATATTGTTGAGGGATGGTTTAGGCATGCAAGGAAGTCAAGTCAAGTGACGTGGGCAATCTACTGGGCTTAATAACGTGCATTGTGACATGGTTGTTGTGGAAAAGGAGATGTAAACTATGCATGGAAGATAAGCAGGACAATATAGAGACAACATGGTTTTCATTCAAATATTGGGTGGCATGTGCTGGTATGAAACTGAAAGATGGGAAGACTTTGTCCCACCATGATGAGGATATTTTGCAAGATCTCAGTATACCATTTAAACCCTCAAAACAAAAGATCAGCATGCGAGTAAAGTGGCAACGTCCAGTAACTGGGATTTATAAATTAAATGTGGATGGAAGCTGCAAGGGGAACCCAGGACAGGTAGGTGCAGGTGGTGTGATCCAAAATCATCTTGGTGAGCTAATGGGTGCTTTTGCAGTGCACCTTGGACATGGGACCAATAACTTTGCAGAATTGATGGGTTTGCTTCATGGTTTGCATTTAGCTCATGAACTTCATATTCGATCTATTGAAATTGAGATGGACTCAATGATTGTTGTTCAATGGATGCAATGAAACCAATGTGGGATCTAGTACCTCGAGGATTTTTGGGAACAGATTAAAGTATTGGGTTCAGAAAGAATCTCAAAGACTTGGTTCACTTGGCAGGAATTGCCATAGGCAATGAAGGGATTGATCAGGCTGGACAAAATTGGGATGCCTTATTTGAGACTTGGTTAATATAGGGTAGTCCTTTGATTCTTTGTTTATTGGTGTTTTGTAATGTTGGTCCATTATTATTTTCATGGTATTCCTCCGCCATAAGTGAGGGTTTTTTGAATAAACGATGGAGGTGTTGTCCTCTTTCTCAAAAGAAAAAAAAAACTATTGTATGTTGTATGTTTACTTGCTGAGATTTCTCGAAATCTCATCGTGGTAGTTTCCACTACCATTTCCCACCCGGAATGGTAGAAGTTGTGACAAGTCTAGAAGATCACCCACACGGTGAAACACAAGAGGATGGTACCCCCGACCTTCGAGGAGGTACCGATGAACAATGAGAGCTTGACGGAGCCCTCCTTGTTGGATAGGGTCGAGAACGTCGAACGACTTATATCCGAGGCATTACAGCTCATTGATGAGTTGACGAGATTAAGGAATCAGGACAATGATCGATTTTTGGAGAAATGAAAGAAGCCTGACTAGTTTTTTTAAAAAAATGAGGGACCGTTTTCCTATGCCAGGAAACATGTTTAGATTTCTAATGATTTAAGGCCTTTTTATGATTGGTCCCTTTGTTTTGGGAAAAAGGTTTCTAGTACTCATGTTTTGGAAAACAATGGACATATCTTTTATCTAGTACTTCTGAAAAGTAGGATATGCTAAAGGCAATGTTTGGATTATGACTAGTCTTACAGTACCATGTGCTAAGGCAACTGCTTTATGCGTTGAGTCCGATAGGAACTTTACATTTTCCGCTGTATTATTTATTGCATACTGATAGTATACATAGGTGCATTGCATCTTATCTGTCATGTACAAGGGGTATGTAGCCTTGTGTTGCATGTCCCGACGTTTCAGTCATCCTCCAAACCCAAGCGGGGGATGGGGGCGCCACACTGGTTTTGTTCCATCAGCTCTTTGATTTTGAGTAATGATGCAAGAACATTTTATTCCATAGCTTTTGATAGCACAGAGATCGGTGTCTCTCTGATAGCAATTTTTAACACACCCCAAATACTTGCTATAATTCTTCTAGTAAAAGACTCATTCGAGAGGACCAATCTCCAAAGAAGATGAAGATGAGAGAGAAAAAAGGAAAGTCACTTTCTGATTAAGGATTTTGCATGCTGTTACAAAGAGGGACACTGTGGCACACCCAGCCCCCACTTGGGATTTGGCAGAAACTGAAATTCCGGGACATCCAACACTAGGGTTACTTGCCCCTCATTGTAACACTCCACTCCCTCTTTATAACGTAAGCAAATTCGACAGCGAGTCTCGTTATACGTGTCAAATCTCGATGGCGTGTTTTTAAAGATATTATGTAATTTCTAAAGTAAGCCCAGTGTTTTAAAGCTCTCAAATATTTTAAATACCCTGAAAATATTTATATGGGGTATTTCCAGTATTATTGAACCAAGCCTGATTTTAAATAAGACAATTATAATATTTTTGAAGAGCTCCAAAAATATTATAATTGTAGGAAATCATTTTAATATCATTTTATTAAAATGGTTTCAGTTATTTAAAATGTTATGTGATTCAAATTATGTTGAAAACTCTAATTAATTAAATGATTTTATTCTCTTAAAAATATTAAATTAAACTTCATCATTTTATTAATGATGAAGGAATGTTATTTTATAAACTAAAGTTTAGTTTAAATAATATTCTATCTTAATTCCTCTCGGTGCTTTTAGTTAAGTTAAATGTTTACGCATAATCAAATCAGTATGTAAAGCCCACCGTTAGATCTTTTTAAAGATCTCAACATGAAGGGCCTGTATTAAATACCCAAGCCCATTTATTAATGATGAATGAATATTATTTTATAAACTAAAGTTTAGTTTAAATAATATTCTATCTTAATTCCTCTCAGTGTTTTTAGTTAAGTTAATATTTACGCATTTTGAAATCAGTATTTAATGTCCACCGTTAGATCGTTTTGAAGATCCCAAGATGAAGGGTCTGGATTAAATACCCGAGCCCCTAGCCTTTCTCCCTCACTTTCCCTTTTCCCTCTCTCTCCTCCCTCTCCCTTAGCTTATGCCACACATCCCCTCTCCCTCTCACTCGATTCTCTTCTCCTCCAGCCTGGGGCTGTCATGCGTAGCCCAGCCTCACTGCCACCACCGGTGACTCCCTCTCATGCCGGCGAGCTCCCACCATTGAACCCAACCTCCATCTCATAGCCACACTCTCTATAACAACCCGATCCTAAGATTAGGCCATAAGATAAGTTTTATGTATTTTTTTTATAACTATAAATATTCTATTATTATTATTATTAATATAATTTTATCAAATTTTATATATATTTATTTTAATAATTACTATTATAATTTTGTTTGAATTTAGTAGAGTTTTGTGTTATTTTTTAATTCTAATAATTATTACTAGATTTTATCAGATTTTGCGTCCCTCTAGAATTTTGGTTTGAATTCAAATCTTAGTTTTTCCTATCTCCACCGAATCTCATATCTTGATTTTTAGCCTATGAAATAAACACAATAAACCTCCAAACCCGTACGTCTCTCAGTGTTAGTTGTTAGTATTCTAATGGAAACCGACTCAGTTGATGATCAATTTCTCCACTCCGCACGTCTCCACTCCCATGCACATACACGTCTCTATTCCTCTAAGTTTCCTTTTGTTTCTCAATCATCTACATATATATATATATTGCGCTTATCCCTTCTGCATGGAGAGAAAACTCCAAGCCGCAAATCTCCCTTGAAGCCTTCCCCTCCATGTATGCTCAGCCCCTCTGCCTAGAGCACGCCGACGCCACCGTCGACAACCTCACAGTACGATGAACCCACTCTTCGGACAACATAGTAAACCTCACCACGCACCACACGAACTCATCATGGTGAGCCTCTGTTTTCCACTTCCGAAACAGAGCAATCGAGCCACTTACTTCGTCGGAGTCCACCACAAAAGACGTTGGAGCGCCACCACCACTTTTAGATCATGCCGGTGCCAGCTCATGGACCACCACTACCCGAGAACCCAGCTCAACCATGCTGCTGCCTCTTTCACCCGTAGACGAGCACCTCAACGCAGCCAGTACAAGTTGCTTTCGCCAGCCACCTTAAGGACGTCAGAGCACCTATCGGAAAACACAGAAACCGCCGACTTGTTGTTTCTCGTCGAACCCACATCTTCCCAGTAAGCCCATCGTCGTCGGTCACCATTTTCTCTTCCTAAGGCTTTTCAGTTTTACAGTTCTTTCTCTCTCTCTCTCTCGATTGCTTTTCAGCTCAACAGACCCTCACTCTCTCCCCCTCTCTCTGCGTCGCACCACCATACTCAGAGGAGCCTCCGGTTGCACCGCCGTTAGCCCCACTAGCCACCCAAACCACCATCGCAGTGGCCATCTCCCTCTCTTGGTGAGTTCCTTTCTTATCGCACGGCCATTCCTCATTGTTTTGTCCCGTGTATAAAATCTCTAGATCTAGGCCCTTATAGCCAAGTGCGTGTACTAGGCTTATTTAGATGAACTTGTGTTTTATAAATATTATGGGTCAGGTTGCAACTTTTACATATTTTAATGATTTTTAAATGGATTATTTTCTTAATTGGGGCTGGACTGATTTTTAAGCCCAAAGTTTTTTACTTAGATAAAGATATTAGTCATGGTCTCATTTTTATAAGAAAATGTTTAAAGATATTGAAATGTATCTTAAAGTATACTATTTAGCCTATTATGTTAATTAATATTTCAATTGACTATTTAACTAGATTTTTTTAAAGATTATTATGTTATATTTTAAATGGAAAATTAAAGAATATGTTATGAGTTTTGGAATAATATTATTATGTATAAATCTAAGTGTAATTAAGTACGATTTTAGTCAAGTGGAATATCAGGACACGTTTTCTAGACAGATTTAGTGATAGTTAATATTGCGTATAGGTGTCGAGCTATGAAGTGAGATTCAAGAGGAAGCGCATCGAGATAAGTAATTTTGATCACAAATTAGGATCATCACAATTCAACTTATATATAAGTATTATTCAAGCCTGTTCACTAACAACCATTAGTTTATGCACCACTCATGTCATATGCAAACATGTCATCTAGCATAGCATACAATCATGTCATCCCACATCATGTTCGAATTCAGAAATTATAACTACGTATGTATTATGTCATGCATCTCATGTGTATAAGACATGTAAGCTATCTTAAGTCCAAGTATAATATAAGAGCAAATCAGTTAATCAGATGGCCATTCAGATGCATGGTATCAATGTAGTTCAGTTTCAAGGTGGATGTGCAAGCCACGGACTCAAGCGTGGTCCACCATAGTATCTAGAATACTATTAGCGGCTCCCCTCGCGGCCGTGGGACGTAGGGCCGGTGCACACCTCGCACACAAGATTAAGTGTGTTGGCCAGTTAGATAAATCAATCAAATCAAATAGATCAATCAGTTAATTCAGATAAATCAGTCATGCATAACATAAGCATCAGTATGAACAGTCATGAATTTAAACTCTAAGCACGAAAACTTTTATGAAAAACTTATGTTTATTATGTTTACATTGTGATGGATTTCTTGCTGAGTCTTCGACTCATTTTAGTTGTTTTCATGTTTTTAACCACCCATGTGAGGATGATGAATACAAGCAGGCAGGCCAAGATTAGAAGGAGCAATTGATTTAGTTTCAGACTTTCTAGAATAAAATTTGCTTTTATGACATAAGATTTTATTCAGTTTGTTCATTTAATGTTTTTGGAAAACATTTTTATTAGACATTTTTTCACAAAATAATTTCTAATTTCATTTATGAAATATGAGATCTCTTGCCGGGTTTATTTTTATAAAAAACACATGACACTCCTAGCCTATGGGAAGGGGATGTTACACTCTCCCACGCATGCCCCCAGCTCCTCATGCATGGCTTCACTGTGCACAACTCCTAGTGCTCCCAAACGAGGCCACCTAGGCCACTGAGCACCACCATGGGCCTTCCCTGGCCACCCTCTACCGAACCCAGCCGCCTTAGCTCCTCCCTAGACCGCACGCATGGGTTCACTATACCCACGGCCGAGCTGTAACACCCAGACCTAGCCAAGCGCAATTTTTTAAATATCTTTGGGCTTATGCGTATGAAAAAACCCAATTGAGTATTCGAGTATTTTTTTTTTTTGAAATTGATATTAAGTATTAAGAGTTAACTCTCCGGACCCCTCGGGGACAGGGCATTACAGTTGGTATCAGAGATAGGTTTGAGATTCTGCATACTATAATAAGGAGTTATATGAAATTTGAGGTTTGAGATTTCTGCAGACTTTATGAATTAAGGTTTTGGAAATTTGAGGTTTTATATTTGATGGACTTATTCTGTAGACTGTAGGATATGACTTGGAGGTTTAGGTTTTGAAGTTGACATAAGTTTGACCAAAAGTCAAGTGTAGAGGTTGGGCAGACTATAACATATGAGGTTTTGGATGTTTGTGGGTTTAGGAAGTAATTTCATACTTGAGATATGTGGTTTTGGGTTATTAGGGACTTTAGGAAATATTTTTCAGATTTGATGTTTATAATTTGGCGGAGCTTAAGAGATATTCTTGTTGTTAATTAAGGTATGAGATTCTAAAAATTGTATAGATTGAGTTTTTGAAATCTAAAGTTTAGAAGTGGCGTGTTTGTAAAAAGTGATTTGTTGATGAGACTTAAGGTCCTAGAATTTTGCTAGCGCCAGGATATGATTTTTTAGGATACATAAGGTTTTAGCACTTGCGAACCTATGGAATGTGTCCTACGAAATCTGAGATTTTAGATTTTGCATATTTTAGAAAAATGATTTTTTAAGACATTTGAGATTTTAGTTCCAGTAGGCGTAATGTTGTTGACTGTAGGAAATGATTCTGATAGAATTTAAGGTTTAGATTTCAGGTTGACTTCTTGGAAAAAGTTTTGGTTAGGAATTTGAGGCTTAGACTTGTGACATTGATGTTTTAGAGGAATTATTAGGCTTGTAAATCCAATGTGGAGGTTAGCTCCTTTTAGATGTACCTGATTGAGATACAATGCATTTGGGACTATAAGTTATTAGAGTGCGCAACGGAAGCGTGGTTTCGGTGATATGTTAGTATGAGAGATTATTTTGCTATTTGTTTGAGGTTCAAGGATTATGTGGCAGTTCGAAATTATTATTGCTTTTTAATTGTGTTGCTGAGGTTTATAGTTTAGACCTAATTTGGATCTTTCGAAGTGCGATACAATGTGTGCAAATATGTATGAAGGATTAAGTGTTTGACACTTGACTTTAGGTGCAACAAATTTCGAGGACGAAATTTTTTGTAAGGAGGGGAGGATGAAACACCAGGACCTTGCCAAGCGCGATTTTTTAAATATCTTTGGGCTTATGAGTATGAAAAACCCAATTAAGTATTCGAGTATTTTTTTTTTTGAATTGATATTAAGTATTAAGAGTTAACTCTCCGGACATCTCGGGGACGGGGCGTTACATGAGCTCTGCCTCCCACTGCCACCGCAGCACCACCAGAGGCTCCTCCTTCCACCAATGACCTCCCCTAGGCACCCCCATGCCCAGCCGAGCCTCCCTCCTCCCGCATGCCCTCTCACAATCTCATGGGTGTTCCTCCACCCTTTGGCCCAGATTTGCCGCTGTGCCGCCTCCGCCTCACCACCACATCTCCACCAGCAACCCCCTAAGCCCTCCATGGCCAGCCCATGACTAGCCAAGCTCCCCCTCCAATTTCCCATGTTGAAACCCACGACCTAAACTCCTCCATGAGCTGTCGTGTCTCCGACGTGTGCCACCTCGGCACCACCACGAACCCAGGACCAAGACCCAACCCTCCTACGCATAGATCCGCACTCGTAGCCATCTTTAATGACCCAAATAGCCACTGTATGTGGCTAACTGCCACTGTACACGACTATATCCTCTGTGTTCAGCCCCTCACCGCCACCACGAGGCCACCATGAGCCCATCCAAGACCACACCTAGCTATCCAAATGCACAAACAGCCACCATGTAAGGTGAATAGCCACCGTAAGTGGGTTAGCCGCCATGTACGACCCTTCTAACATCATCGACTGTGATGGTCAACGAACAACGCACGGGTCAACCCAGACAATGGTTGCCATTTGACACGCACATGAATGCACTGCATGAAATGAGTAGGCATAGAGTCCAGGTAAGTATTATGTTCATACTCTTCTAGACTTTTCTAAAACGATATGAAATGAAAATGAAATGATTTTCCTTTACGATGCTTTACGAAACGAAATGAAATAATGTTTTATGAAAGCATGCTAAGTATAAGTGTTCAAAGGTATACGTATGTATGGCCCTTCTTGGCAGCCCCTTTTTATGCAACCAAAGTATTAATTGTATGCATGTGAATGGATGACTATACGCAATATCTATTGTATGTATTTTTTACGAAAAAAATGTGAGGCTTACGCCTCGTGCATTAACTGATACTTTGAATGACACAAAGAAAGTGTTTTAAAATGTTCCTATGAACTGATACTTTACGGATGCCATGAAAGATGATGTTTAAGCTTGTGCTTTTAAATGACGTATTTCCATGAATGAACTGTTAAATGAAAAGGATTGAAAAGGAAAGGACTGAAAGGACTGACATAAATGAAAGAAAGAAAGGACTGAACGTTTAATGTATGAAAATACGTAACGGCTACATGAATGAATGAAAAGGGTATCAAAGGAATGGGCAGATTGCAATGCCGGGTAAGTAGTACTGGTAGTGCACCCAGTATTGCCCCTGACTGAAAGGGATTCCCAATCCGTGGCCACAGGCAGAGTCCGAGTCCAAAGAAAGATTGCAAACCCCAACACATGGGGCGTAACAGTGTGTACCAGCCAAAGAAAGTGATAAGAAAGAATGTATGAATGCATAAACTCTTTAAGAAATGAAGGCACTAACGGGAGATACGTTTTACAAAAAGAAAACCCTTTTTAAAGAAAAATCTCACCTAGTGATGTTTTCAAATGAGTGCATGTCTCATGTACATATAGTATGTATGGAGTGATGAATGCATGAATGAAAACATATGTTATTATATTTTAACTATATGAAGTAATGCTTACTATACTTGACTCATTTTAGTTTTTATGTGTGCCCCTCCCCCTATAGGAACTAAATGCGTAGTACGCGTCAGGACAGACACGGCCCAAAGGGAAGAGCACGGAAGTCTAAGCATGAGAGTTTTAACTGTACGAGATGCCTTTTTATTTTAAGATTGATGTTTTCTGCTGCAACCCTCTTTTATTCTTAAAAGACATTTTATTTTATAACGTAGAGTCTTGCATCCTGGGTATGGAAGTAAAAATTTTTAAATCGAACGGTAATTCCCGTCGCCTTTTCTAAAATTATTTTATAAAAAGTCCGACCACAAGAACGGGCGATACATAAGCAAAGTTAGAAGATATTTCCAAGAGAAGAGTCATAGAAGGTATGAAGTCAACATCACCCTTCCAACACGTCATTTAACAAGTTAAAGGGGTGAAGTTTCAATTCTAGCAAGTTCATCTAGAACTCATGCTCACACACACACATTTGAGCTAAAAGGAGTTAGCTCATGTTTTGTGAGGTTTTTCCCATATGAACCTACATTTTTATGCACATGGTTAAATTAGGATTTTTCTTCAAGAAAGATGGATTCAACCCTTCTTGCTTTAAGCTCATAAGCATATTATTTTGATGAAAGAGTGTCATGGCCTTAGTGATTATTTTGAGTTAGGGTTTAGTTGTATAAGATTCGGACTTGAGGAAATGGAGGTCTGAATGTTTGTGAGTCTTTTCTTGGAAGAAGATGTCAAGAGCACAACACTTAATCCCATGGGTTAGGACTTTTCTTGAATGACGAACCTAACGATTACTATATGTATTTTCAGCTTGTTTGCTATCTATTACGAATCTTTTTGTAAGTAAACTTCTAACTTGCACTTGGATATTTTGTATATATGTCATGTAAACTTGTTGGTTGCTTAGTTTTATGTGAATGTTTGTGATATTGATGTTTCTTCCATGTGATATAATCTCTTCTTAGCATGACTATCTAATGTATGAATAGAATGGTCTATGGAATGTATTCATGTTATGAAAATGGAGTAAGAAGCCATCTTAGGGTTCGGATTGCACAATGTTTGTTTTGTATATGAATGTTTGTTACTTGACCGAATCTAGTATGGGACTAAGTTCAAGAAAATGTTTGTCTATGACCACTAAAGTGCTTCAGCCACCCATGAGTATTTATTGTTAAAGGTTTTGCTTAACACATTAGAAGGATCCAAGTTCATGAAAATTTATTGGAATGCATGTTTTCAACTTAAAAGTCTTGGCTATTCCTTTGAATGAGGTATGATAATTTGGTGGTTAAGGTCTAATGGGCAAAGACCGATTCTTGAATGTGCTAGGGTTTACATGTTTCGGCCTTTATATGGTAATATTGAATGTTTGATTCTTGATTGATGTTCAATGCATTAGAAAATTTTATAAAGGAACATGTTTGCATGTTCTAATATTTTCAAGCCGTAACGCGAAATGTATTGGAGTTGCATGTTGAATGTCATATGGTTGTGATGAAGAATTTGGCATTGCATGGGTTTCATGAAAGTTCTAAGTGTCATAGTTAGTCACATGCATTGGGATTGGGAAAATCTTTTGAAAGGAAAAAGAGTCTTTTTAAAGGTTTTATCATGACCCCAGGGGCTAGTACGGGAAAATGTCCTAGTGGAACTCATCTGTCCACTCAGTAGTGTTTAAAATGGAGTAATAACCCCTGGGTCAACGAAGTATGATCGACGAATCTTGAACGGTTCCTAAAAGAGAAGGATACTGAAGCGGGATCGCACCTAAAACTAGTGGGTGCACCACCGTGAAGGCGAAGCAAACTACCCTATATGAAAGATTAAAAGTAAGACACAGTCACATTGATCAAAGTGGCCAATGGTTGATGCAGTAACTAGCGGGGAACGCTCAAAGTTATGTTATATGATCTAGAACTGAGCTCACAAGTATGTTAAATGAACAAGTATGAAATCAAGAAAAAATGTTTTATGAAAGAAAAGATTATGAAAGTCAAGATTTACACAATGTCTTTTGAAAAGTCAAATACATAAGTAAAGTCTCATGTTCATGCATTCATTGTTAAGTTTGCTTACATATGCTTACGATATCTGTTATATGTTATTTGTTTACTTACTGAGATTTCTTGATATCTCATTGTTGTAATTTTCACTATGATTCCCCTCCTCGAAATGGTAGAAGCTGTGACAGGTTTAGTAAATTCCAATGAAAAAGCGTAAGAGGAAAGCACCTCTTCCATAGAGGATCGTGCCTAAAATGGTCCTAAGCTCGATCGAGTTGATCAAGCTATTATTGAGATAATTTAGGACATTGAGAAGTTTAAAATATGCCACTATCGGGACAAGGACCGGGCGTTAGAGAAGCGAGTGAAGCTCAATCCTCACTCAGGAGGATAAAGACCTATGCTATGAGACCACTTTTGAGAAATGACTTTTTGATAATTGGATGTACTAGTCCCATGTTTTTGGAGAGTTCTTTTGGAAAATCTTAACTACTTTTGATGACTCTTATGAATTATAAAGTATTGGGATTTTATTTTCTTCAATACCATCACTATTGTTTCATTATTTGACCTAAGTTGACTTTCTGCTGCGATATACTATATATTGCTGGTTTATCATTAGGTGCATTGCATCTTATCTGTCATGTAGGAGGGGTAGATAACCTTGTATTGCATGTCTTGACGTTTCAGTTTTCGTCAAATCCCAAGTGGGGGCTGGGGGCGCCACATAGCCTCTACCAACCGAAACCCTATCTTGCTTCACTTCCCATTATGCCCTTCCCTACTTGTCTAGGTTTAATGTATTTGGTGGCATAAGGGTCAAAGCACACAACTCAATCCTCCTTAGAACTCCACCTCACGTGCATAGTTGTCATGTGGCAAGTGAGTGTGTGTGTTTCATGTGTGGCCGAAGCCCTAGCTTCTCCCTAGGTGATCCTTGGCCTTCCCAATGTGATCTTTAGCCTTCCCCATGCATGGTGTCGTTGCCCTCCTCTCTCTTGCTTTTCCAACATTCTTCAACAACATGCCTTTCCCTCATCCCAAGTAAGATCTTCTTGGAACTCCACAAGTCTCTTTGCATGCTTGACAAGTGTCACTCACCAAAATGGGCCTTGCATGTGGGCATGTAAGCCCTAATCTAATGGCATCATCCTCCACTCACACCTTCTAGAACCTCCTACATGTTCGACAAGTGTCATACTTACCTCTTCCCTAGGTTTCTTTCTAGAAAAGACCAAATGACCCTTCTTGTCCCATATGGCACCTACATCTCCCTTTAGAAATCATTGTGGGCCTCCAAACCCTATGTTCAACCTAGTTGGCCGAAATTCACATGGACTTTGTTAGACTCTTTCCTTCACCTATCTCTTATGGGCTTCCTAAACTTAGAACTCTTAGGATCCAAAAATACAATATACCCTATGGCTCTCTTCTAACACTTAACATCTTCTAATAACTAAAATAATTCTTCAAATAAAAATAGGAACGGGGACTTGGCAAAGTCCGAGTTCTCACATTCTATCCCGGTTAAATGAAATTTCTTAGGCCTCGTTTAGTTACACATATGAGATGAATTGATATGAGATAAATGTTGAAAGTTAAATAAAATATTGTTATAATATAAGTTTTTAATATTATTTTTATTTTGGGATTTAAAAAAGTTGAATTGTTTATTGTATTTTGTGTGAGAATTTAGAAAATTGTAATGATTAGGTGAGATGAAATGAGATGAGATGATTTGTATAACCAAACGAGGCTTTAGTTTTTCTTTAAAGGAAATTGTTATCATTCATTCATCAAAGAAACTTACATGCATGACCAAATACATTCTGGGATGTCCCATATCAAACATGACATCATAAATCAAAATAATGCATTCGGAGCTCCACCAGTACACTGTTTCCATTTGTGACTGGTCTGGTCTTCATTATTGATAATACTCTGTGGCGCCCCCAACCTCCGCTTGAGATTTGACGAAAATTGAAACACTGGGACATACAACACCAGGGTTACCTGTCCCTCGTACATGATAGATAAAATGCAATGTACCTAATGATAACTAGCAGTATGCAGTATATCGCAAGGGAAAGTCGACTTAAGTCAATTTAAAGGAAACATTAGTCATGGTACTGAAAACATAAGATCCCAATACTATTTCATAGTTCATAAGAGACATCATAATTGATACGAGTTTCTAAAGAACTCTAAAAAACATGAGACCAAAATATTTAAAACTAAACAAAAGGTCCTTTCCCAAAAGTGGAATGGGTCAGAACCAGGGTCTATCCTCAAGCAGACTTAAGAATATTCCCCTAGACAGTCGAACGTCTATGTCCAAACCCAACTTTGTGGCTATTTCCTTAGCCTCTACAGTAGAGTTCTTAGCTTGCTCCAAATGTCTTGACACAAAACTCATATTTTACTATAAGCCTTAACATCTTTTGAGGGCCAGTGATGAAAAACCGCCATCAGATTCATTGATAATAGCTACAATCTTTTTGAGTTGCTGAGCTGACACCTTAAGCAACTTTAGGGTAGATTGACGGTGAGCCTCCACAGTTAACTCGTCCTTTATTATTTCACAGATTCCATCCATACTTAATGGTCTCACGGCTCTCCTATGCATCGTGTGTTCTCCACTAATTACCACATCAACCATTGGCTAATTTGACTAAGGTGACTACGTCTTGACTTTCATATACGGCATCTTGCATTTCACCTTCACCGTAGGTGCACCCACTAGCTTTAGGTGTAATCCCACTCTAGTATCCTTTTCTTTTAGGTACCATTCGAGTTCCACCAACAGTACTTCGTCGACCTAGGGGTATCCCTCCATTTTAAACACTCCTAAGATTATAGAGGAGTTTCACCAGGACATTCCCCTGTCCTAGCATTTGGGGTCGTGATAAAAACTTTGCTTTTAAAAAAAATACTATTTTCCTTTCAAAAAGGGTTTTCACAATCTCAATGCATGTGACATGACAATAAATCTTAAAACTTTCATGAGACACATAAAATGCCGAAATGCTTCATCATAACCATGAGATGCCGAAATGCTTCATCATAACCATGAGATGCCGAAATGCTTCATCATCATAAAATAAAACATTCAAGCATGTAATACATATCCCATTACAGCTTGAAAATATTAGAACATGCGAACATGTTTCTTTATAACAATTCAAGGCATTCATTCCAATAATATACATATAAGGGCCGAAACCTACAAACCCTAATATAACCAAAAATTGTTCTTATCACATAAATCTTATAGCACCAATAATCTCACTTCATTTATAAGGTTGACCGAAAACGTTTATGTAGGGAAACATGCATTCCAATCAATTTTCATAAACTTAGAATCTTCTAATGTATTGAGCAAAGTTTTTAATAAAGAAACCTCATGTGTGCTGAAACATTTTCTTGTGGTTATGGGTGATCTTTTCATGAACTTAGTCCCAAACCTAAAGGTGAAATGACAACATTCATGTTCAAACAACATAGAACAACCCCGAAACCCTACCATGACTTCTTACTCCATTTCTTTCCACATCTTACACATCTTCCATAAACCATTTTAATCATGTTTTAAAAATAATCATATCAAGAGATGTTCATAGCACATGGCAGAACAATAATATCACAATGACTATACAAAACCGAAACAACCAACAACTTCACAAGCCATATGCATAAAATATTCAAGTACAAGTTAGATGTGTACTTACAAAAATCTGAAATATGTATCTATAGCAAGCAAGCTGAAAAATCACATTTAATACTAGTTATGATCATTATTCAAGAAAAACCCAAACTCATGTGTTCAAGTGCAGTGCTCTTTACACCTTTTTATTTCCAAGAAAAAACTCTATGTTTTCGGACCCTTCCCCCTTGAATCCGAAACTTATCTTCAACAAAAACCCTAGCTACAAATAGCTGGTGCTGTGACCCTCTTACCTCAAAACACCATGCTTTAAGGCTTAAAACAAGTGGGGTTACATTCATCTTTCTTTGAAGAAAACCCTAACCTAGCCGTGTATGTGAGGTTGTGGATTCATGTGAAAATCTTCCAAAGATACAAGCTATCTCCTCTAGCTCAATGTGCATAAGTTAGCATAAGTTATAGATGAACTTGACTCAAACCGAAACTTCTCTTTCTTGACGCTGTGCGTGTGTGTGTGTAGAATAAAAGAAAAGTTAGCTTCTTACCTCCTTAGTTTCTCTTCTTGAAAGTATCCTCACTTAGCCTATCCTTAAAAGAATGTTTGGGTGAGAAGAGAATATTGAGGTGAGTGTTTGGTTGGTGAGAAAATGATGGAAACTTGGGAGGAAATGTGTGGTAATCAAAACCTTCAAGAGAATGCACAAAATGGCCAAAGGTCCTAGGGTTTTCGGATCCTTCCCTTTTATAGACATTCAAAAAGCTTCTTGCATGAAACAAGCTCATGCATGGATGCCAAGTGGCATGTAACCCTATAACCTCTTCCCATAGGTCATCATTTGATTGTGTTGGGAACCAAAAACATCCTTTCCTACATGTGGCCCCTCCCTCTTCCAAAACCGAACTCACTTCCCCTTTTTGCCCTCCATTTCATGTCTTAGTTCAATGTATATAGTGGCTATAAGGTCTTTTATCAACTCAAATCCTCTTCAATCTCTTACATGTGTGCATGAGTGCCAAATGGCATGTGAGGAGTGTGTGTGTAAGTGCATGGGCTGCCAAACCCTTCTGTTTCCTAGGATATCTTCTTTTCACCATACTTTTGGACAAGCATGTGATTGATCCCTTTTTACACAAAGAACTATGCCCTAGCGTCCACCTCAAGTGCTCTTACGAAAAATATATTATTCTAGAAGCCCTTAGGCCTGTAGCCCTCTTCCAACCTTGATCTTGCTCTTTCTCAAGAAAATTTTTTACCTACCTCTTATGCATGTATGACACATGGCAAAAAGCTACTTCCCTTTCTCCTTGTTGCCATCCATGGCTTATTGGCCTACCCTAGGTTCTACTTTTCCTTATCCTCATCATTTCCTTCTAGAACCTCTTTCCTATAGTGACGTGTCAAAAAGCTTTCTCCCATAAGTAAAGATCTTTATGCATGCGTGGCACATGGCTAAAAGTGGTAGATCTTCCTATGGTAGGTGTGTAAGCCAAACCCTAGCTCATTCTCACCTCTCTTCCCTTATTTCCATATTGATTCATCAAGTCCTATACATAGCCTCATTGGATGACAAATATCATGCATAAACCTCAAGTTAGGTGTAAGCCCTAATTCCATTGGGCTTCAAAACCCTAATTTCCTACAAGGGCTGAAACTCTCATGGGCTTGTAAAAGAAAAAAAAAAATTACACAAAAGCCTAGAAAGTCTTGGTATTCACATACTCTTTACAAACAAACGTCCAAACGACAACACTTTCTATCTAAACAGAGACTCAACCTCACCCTTCATAGAAAGAGAGAACTCAACCTCTACAGACAAATGTCCAAGAGACGAACTCATTTTTTATTTTAATTAACAATAAGGAAACCAAAAACAAAAGTAGTAAGATAGATGCAAAAAATGACGGATTACAGTTTGGACTAACTTCGGTAGATTTCGGAATCTGTGACGGCTTGTGAAGGCAACACACTTGTCTCTTTTCAGCCACAAAAGTCAGATTTGAAAGGTCTGATAGTGGCGAGTTCAGTGATCTGGCGCGTGTGTCTAGAAGAGTTACTGGAAGGGGTGGCACGTGAGGAGCACCAGTAAATGTGGGCGGTGAGTGAGAACCACATGCGGTGATTTTCACAAAACCACCACTTTCCACCTAACGATTTTTGACTTGTGAATCTGCTTATGCCGCGTGTGTCTCTCTAGAGTTGCTAGAAAGTTGTAGATCTTTTTTGTTTCTTAATTATCTTGAAGAAAGTAAAATAAAACTAAGTAAAAGAAACCTTGATAGATAAGATGCGTGAATGGAGGAAGGAGGGAAGGAGAGGAGGAGAGGGAGGAAGAGGCCTTGTATTCCTTCCCTTCTGACAAAAATCAAATCTGTAACTTTTGATTTTTTACGAGAGAGACGGAGAAGAAGGCGTCTCACGCAATATTATTATATAGCCATTCACAATATTATTCGATGGCCATGATTGAGGCTTTAGTTTATTAGAAATGCTTTAGGGTTTTTTTGAATATTTTCACTACCCAATGTGATGGTTGTCATTAGGCCTCATTTATTTTCACAACTCATTTTTAACTCATTTCATTTTATTTCATCTAATTATTATAATTTTCTCAAATTCTTATACAAAATAAAATAAACATTTCAACATTTTTAAATTTTAAAATAAAAATAATATTAAAAAATAATTTTTAATTTTAATTTTAATTCATCTTTATCTTATACGAAAAAAAAAATAGACCTAATTGTTTTGTACATGACGATTCTGTCTCTTTCTCACATGTTCTTTTTCAACTCAATTATCTGTCGGTGGAGGTCACATCCGTAGTTTCACGCAAAATGAAGGTCAAATCAGACAATTTGATAAAGGTCCTTCCCAAATCATATCTAATTGCGCGTCCCTCTTTCCCGCGGCTTTGGTAACTTGGTTTTGGCTTTTCCCACTCTCACGCTGTCTCCCACTCTCTCTCTCTCTCTCCAATTTCATTTATTTTTATTTCCCAAACTTACTGAGTATTTATTGAGAATTGATATTGATTGTTTTAATAGTCCGAACAAAAATATATGGGAGCGTGAAATATACCCCTGAGTCTCTGACAAAGCTACCCAATTCTCTTGAGTTCCTGTCTCGTCCGGAACAGGTAAATTCTTGCTCTTCTAAACCCAGTCCAATTCCAATGCTTTTCCGATTCGTTTTTGCGCTTCGCTTCAACATTTCTATCTCAAGCATGCCTTTTCACTGCGTGTATCTGTGTGTGTATTATTTTTTTCTGTACCGACAGATCTTGCTTGAAATGAGCATAAACAGGAATCAGCTGGAGTGAACCGACCGTTTGAAACCGTATTCATGGAATTGGAGGAAGTTCATAAAAGCTCGAGAACATGAAGTTTTACATATCAACGACGGGGATAAAGCGAGTAACGATATCGAGCTCCGGTAGCGCAGTGAAGGGATCGCTGCCGACGGCCACGGCGAGTCGTCGTATTCCGAGCCGGACGGTGCTGCCGGTGGTGCTAGTGCTAGGGATCGCTCTGCCATTTCTCTTCGTGAGAATTGCGTTTTTGGTGCTCGAATCTGCCGCTGCCTGTTCCTCCCCACTTGGTAATTTTGCAATCTTCGATTAAAGTACGCTTTTGAGAATGTTGTGGAGGAATAGAGTGTGCAGTGTATAGTTGTACCTTATTCCCCAAAATGGTTGTCTATGGATAACATGGATTTTAGTAGAAGGTACAACTACGCTCAGAATGACCTATGTCTACGTTAGAAGCTGACATTTCTCTCTAATTATTTAATTATATTTTCGGTTTTATTGGCAGATTGTATAGGATGGAGGTTTTTCACGGGGGATGACGCATCTATGGTAAGTGTTCGAACTTCCAATACATAATGATGAAAAATGAAAATTATATGCCTATAGAAAAATAATTGAAAATTATATTCCTATATAAAATTAATTGAAAATTATATACCAGTTGTTGTAAATTTTTTTAATTAGTTTTTTCAGTGCACCACACCTTGCGATGGTATCTATACAGTTTGTCTTGTGAGATGATTCGATGCACTACATGCCACGTCTACTGCTTGATATCATTTTAATGTTTTTTTTTTTCTTTAACGGGCAAAAGCTTTGACAACTCTTTTTATTTCCGAGTGCGCCCGACTATCCCTATATTTTAAAGATTATTTTGTAGCGGATTGATGTGGTAGCAGTTCATTAAAAATCTTGATTTCTTAAATTCATATGATTTTAGAAAAATGTGAGTATAGCGTTATTTTATTTTATATTTTTTTAATGCTTTCAAAACCGGTAGTTTTATTGGAATAAATGTAAAGAGAGTTCTTGATTGGTTATACAGATGGGATGAGATTAGAAATTTGAAAATAGTAGTGAGATAATTTGTGAAATAGTTTGAGTTAAGATTTTTATAGGATTTTAGGAAATGAAAGAGAAAATATTGAATAAAAAAATTATAAAGTTAACATATGGTTAAAATATAATGTTTTAATATTATTTTTGTTTTGTGATTTGAAAAAGTTAAAAATTATTTTTTATGTTTTGTTTAGAAATTTGAGAAAGTTGTAGTGATTAAATAATGATTAGATGTAAAAGTTGAAAAATTTAAAATTTAAAATTGAAAAATATTTGTGTTTGAATCTTAATATAAAATAAGATGAGACGTGTGATAAGATAATTTAAAAGGTTTGTCAAACCAAACCAAACTTTAGAGTTGACATAAGAAGTGTCACGTAAGCTGTGATATCAATTTGTGGAACATATCATATCAACTACAACTAGGTTCATGTCCACCATTTTCTAACGTCAATTAGAACAGTTTGCACAACTGTCTTGGATTAAATTCGCTTTAACTTACCCATTATTCATGCGTGGTTATTGCACTTTTCTTTTCTATACGAGTGAGAAGGATTTTGTTAAAATTGTGACATTCACAGATCAGTTTGTTCATTCTTCCTACATCTTCCCGTGTGGCCAATTTAAGGGCCACATTTCTTTATTTTTCTTCTTGTGTTTTTTCTATAAAAGCTGCCAATTTTTCATGATTTTAATTTTGACCTTGCTTGGACGTTTCGAACTAACTTTTTATGAATTCCATACGCACCTTTTCCTATAATGGTTTCCCCCATGATTGTGCCGTGAAGATTGCTTGATTTGTTAGCAAACTTCTTACAAAAAGAAATGGGAAATATTTTAATTATAAAGTGATTATATAAAAATAAATTTATAAATTGATGTGTCTTGATGTGGCACGTCAGATTATAAAATTATTTTTATTATAATGTAGATATAATAAATTTTATAAAGTCATGATAGTTTATAAGTTTATTTTATATAATTTTTTTTTGTTTATAACAGTTCTTAAAAGAAATTCTTAAACATCTCATTTAAAAAAAAAAAAAGTAATAATAATAATTTTCAGTTAATCGGTGTTACCAGTATAACTAACCTGAGTGAAAAGGATTTGCCCGTGCGAACGTACAGGCGCAATGCCCAATTTGATGAAGGCAATGGTAGCCTGCTTGGATTCCAACTGCGAGCCCACCCGCACCTGGTCTATACAAATAGAATAATTATGTCCTCTTTCGTAAATTAGACAAATGAATGGTGGCATTTTCGCCCCCAAAGGATATGCCGAATATAATCCAAGGATAAGCGCATTTTGAGACGCTGTCGGTTGCACTCTACAGTCTACCCGTTACTTTCTAGGACACGTGGCCAGTTGTACTGCAATCATATTATTTCCATCCATCGTAATCTACTTTTTATCTAAAACAAACCAAATAATTTGAAGAAACAAACAAAATTGTAATAATCGGTGAATTAGCTAGATGCGTCCACACCATTCTGATGCGACGACGTTCTTATTGAAAAATGTCTAAGCGAGTTGCATGCATTAAATTTGCCTGGACCTGCCCGGGGGAAAATTTGCTCGTCATTAATAACGTTACGTGGCTAGAAACATACACGGCAGGACGGTTTTTTGGGGTGGGATTCATTACATTTTTTGTTCGTTTCTATTTTTTATTAGAAAGGGTCTCCGATTCCGACGTTAGTGTCATGGGAGTATTGATTGAAAAGATTAATGGTCCATTGATGCGTTTGCTTCTTGCCGTATGGTGATGTATGTACCGTACAGAAGCTCAGAGAAGAGCTAACTGGAGCACTAGTTGAGGCAACGACGGGTAACGTTGACGAGGAACAAATAGAGTCGTTCAACGAGCTTGTGAAGGATATGACGTCGAAAGGACACGATTTCAAGGCATTCGCTTTCAAGACCAAGGCTATGGTACACGCATACTCCTCTCAACTTCTGTTCCTTTTTTTTTTCTCCTGTGCTGTTTGTACGATATTTTATCTGTGCTGTTTGGTTCCCGAATAATCATAACTTTCACAGCATGAGAATAATCATAAATTGCATAATTTAGAAAACATAAGTAAAACTTTTGTAATATAAGCATGTTCCTTATTTTTAACTATTACATTCATCATGTTTAACATTTGTAAAACTTTACTTGCCTAACGTTTCATATCATAAGGACATAAAAGGAGTTTACATGAGAAGGCATGTAAATACTTTTCTTATATAGAACATATGTAATGCTCATAAAGATATGTTCATGCTACTAACCTCATTTTCTAGCGTCCACGGAATCACTCCTTATGCAATCTAGAAAAACGCTCATAATCATTACTACTATTTCCATGGATGATCACACAGTCACATACGTGGTTGACTTGCTCAACATGTAATATGCAATATCGTTTGTTTTCTATGCTCTTTGGTTTGTCAATATAATCTTGAGTAATGCTACAAACCATGCTCCTATCCCACTATATATAGTAACACTTTTCTTAATCCTGTTGAATTTTCCTTGTACCTTATCTCTATTCTTCTTTTATTCCTTATATGGTCGTTAGGTCCTCAAATATGACTTTCAAGTTTCTGTCATGGGCTTAAGGACTTACTGCACTCAGCCTATAACTCAATCATTAACCTTCTTATTTGGGGTTCGTGTGGCTTTTTGTCCTAGAATCTTTCAAAAGTTGTCTAGTTTGGCTTTATGATCCCTGTACAGCGGAAGTCAGGTCTCATTTTGGGCTCTACATGTGAGTTTTAGGGCAAGTTTGGGTGCTAAGATGATCTCAGATCATCTGAAATAGTTTCGTACAGATGGATATACTCTCCATTCAAACACACAAAACTTCTTTCATTTGAAATAACCTCACTTTTTTAATCTTAACTCAGCATTTTTCATTGATGGGACTTTTAGGTGCTGTTTGGATAGTGAGTTGAGATGAGATGAAAGTTAAAAATTGAATAAAATATTGTTAGAATATTATTTTTTAATATTATTATTGTTTTGGGATTTGAAAAAATTAAATTGTTTATTATATTTTGTGTGGAAATTTGTAAAATTTGTAATGATTAGATGAGATGAGATGAAACACTTCCACTATCCAAACGGGGCCTTATTATTATTCCATTACTACAAAAATAAACCAATCATTGATGAAACCCACAACTTTTTCAACTTTCCATAAAAGCAGTTAAAACATATCTCAACTTACTTCATACTTCCAAACACACCCAAACACATCTCAGTGGGACTCACAAAACCCACTCAAACATCTTAACTCACTACTATTTACAGATAAACTTAGATCATCTAAAATATTGTTAGCATCAGCTAAAAAATTGTGGTAGGTGCTAGTATATGCATGCCGTGAACTTGCTACCTTGCTGAAATTTCTAGGTTTGTCTCAACTTGACAAATTCTGAGCCATGAAGAATGAGTCCTCAGGGCTTAAAACCATGGCCTTAAAGGCCTAGTGAATAGCCCAAAATGGACTTGACAGCACCCGTTCAAAGTGCTGTTGTTCTGTTGCAGAATTTCCACAAACACTCATGAGTGAAATTGAGTCGTCTTTATACTTATGCTCAACTCTAAAACCAGCAATGGAAAAAGGGTTTTTTTCGGGGGGGGTGGGGGGGGCAAAAATGCATGGTTTTGTTTTTTATCATCATCCTCAATTGTTTCAATAAAAACTTGTTATAGATCATGTTTTATACATCAAATCATATGCTTAGCACTAAACAACACATGGGGGGTTTAAGAGAGGTTTTTAACTAAGAAAGTTTGCTACTCAAAAGGGTTAGGACTAGATTACTAATCTATCCACCTCTTCTTTCCTTTGCCCAAAAGCTGAATCCTTGGACTCTTCTAGCCCTAGAATTCTATGTTTCGACATATAAAAACTATAAGACTATGTTAGGATCACAAAAGATAGGGAATTTCGAGATTTAGGGTTAATACTTGTTGAAACTTACCCTGGATTTAACTTAGATATTGCACAAAGATTTGCAGCCTCTAGCAATCTATTAGGACTTCAAAGAGGTATTGTTAAATAAAGAAAAAAAAACTTAGGGTTATAATAATTATTTAGGTTCTGGAATTTAGGCAGTGACTTTCACTCAAAATTTGAAGAAGTAAACTCACCTAAATCACCAAAGGGAGGCCATGTCATGGACGTGTTAAGGTCCTCGATATATGAAAGTGTAGTGTACTGCTGTAATGGTGGTTGTGTGATGTAAGAACAGAGTGCTAGAAATGGAAATAGACTAATTGCTTGGATTGCTACGGGATCTTGGAGGGTCCCTAACCTCCAAAATAGTAAGTTCAGACAATAGCTTTCAAGATAGGAAAATTAGCAGCTCTCTTTCCCTCCTATTATACTCTTCAGGAATAACCGACTAGACTAATTAATAAAAGACAAGTATACTGTAAAATACTGAATTACAAAAGGGCAAAGTGGTAACTAAGTATATTATGAAACTAACTAACTAGCTTCTAGAACACAGCGTCACTTATCCAATCTCCTTCCATGATGCGTTTTGCCTCCAAGGTTTAAGGTCATGGACCGATCCTGTAGTAAAGTACTTGGGCTCCCAACTGATCTGCATTTTCCTCATGGGCCTCATAACAAACTCCCACACTCAAAAGAACCTTGTCCACAAGGTTTAGAATATTGGCGCAAATCAAATTGTCTAACCACCAGGGTCAAAGACACGCATATTCTTTTCGCCCATAGAAGTGGATTACCAAGATATGGAGCTACTTGTAGCTGACGTGCTGCTGCTGATGCTAGTGAATGCTGATCAGGGTAAGCAGAGGAGGTATAATGAGTTTGCGGCATAGTGAAAGGCCTGAGATTCTGGTGTTGTGCATAACAATGAAGATAAGGAACTTGGAGTTGCGACAAAGGATCCAACCCATTTCCAGCTCTGTTAGCACGATTCTTAGCTTCTATCTCACCATCTCCAGCTGACAAGGACAAGAAATTGAAACTTTGCTTCTGTCGAGTGTACACCCCGGATGCTAGAGGAGCCTGGGGCTAATCTTGATGAAGTTGCCCATCAAATCTATTGGTTGCCATAAGCAATCCTAGATTTGATCCTTCCTCTGGTCTCCATTGATTAAGTTGCAGCAGCAACCTCTCCTAGCTCTCTGGCATTTTTGAGATCTGAATGAGAGGACTTATATGAACATGAACAACACACCTCTTCCATGTATTTTTTTTAACAGTAACTTTTGAAACTCTTCCACTTGAAGAACCATTTTTTGATGACCTGTGTCTGGAGGCAATCAAAGTAGCATCAAGCCAACCCGGAATTCTAGCATCAGTGGACTGCAAAGAAGGACCACGACTCCCACCACCATATGAGACAACTGAAGACAGTCCTGGCCACAATATCAAACCATTTTTCTTGGGCTCATTGGTCCTATTTTGTTGTTCCAGTTCACTTGCAGATGTTACAGTGGTTTCTGCCCCCAACATCATCTCTGGTTTCCTCTCAATTAGAGGGGTTTCTAGTTGTGTGGGTAGATTTAATACGCCTGTGTCAAAGCTTAGTTCATAATTGTGTAATGGCTTTTCACTGTCATTGTCATTACTATCTAAGAATGGCATGCCGGTTAGATTTAGTTGAGGAATAGAACAATCTAATTCCATTCGGATTTTCGCTCCGATGGGCAAATCCGGTTGTTTCAGTTGAGAGAACCTGCGGAAGCCAACATCCATCGTGATAGGAAAAATAGTAGGTATGGCGATCAGAATTTCCCCGATCAAGAGAACTAGCAGATTTTCACTTTCATACGTACATGTGTGATGATGTATTGGGTGGAAGACTATAACCTCAACGATAATCCCGATAGCAACCAAACAAATACATAAATTACCACTTCTAATGGGCATTTTCACAAACAACTAAGGCCCTTCTATCCTTGTGAACACAACGCGAAGAGAAAAGGAAAGGAAATATTTCTTCTGAAAGGATTTTTTCAGATTACCTCCATTTTCACCCTCACATTCCGAGTTGATGACCCACTTGGTTATAGCAATCGTATGAACCTTATGACCCAGCTCACGGCCAAAATCGTACTGTTGCTCGATCTCTCTCAAGTGTTGAGTCACCCTCTGCTCATCAAGGGTTCGCAGCACATCACGAAGGGAAATAATGCAAATTAGCTCATACTCTCTATCATACCATTTCCAAGGCTTGATGTTACTGAGAGATGCATTGGACACATTTCGCACTTCATCAGAATTCCTCTTCCATAATTGTTCGAGAGGAGAATCAGGATGCTCGTCTTTGAAGTCATTGTAGAACATCTCTAAAAGAGGACCCATCAAATCCCAAGAGCCACACCAAATATGATTATCTTTTGGAAAGCAAATTAAGAAATTAAAGGTATCTGCAAACCCTTGCTCCTTAAGATGGTGGAGATGGTGTCGCTTGGAGGAGTCATGGTCGTCGTCATCTTCTTCTTCTTCTTCCTCAAGGCCTCTCCATCGGTCCATGTTATGATCCTCTTTTGCCTTGTCTTCTTCCATGGTTGCAAAACAGGAGATGGGGTTGTGGTTTAGGCCAGAAAGGAGGATGACGGTGGCCAAGGGAGTTAGATCTGAGTTGATGGTGACCAACGACAAACCCAACATTCCAAGCCCTGCGACAGTGCCTATGGAGGTGTTGGAGTACCCCCCGGTGGTTCGGCGAGTAGCTAGGGCGGCTCTCATCATCCCTCTGTCTTTCCCTCCTTTGTGGTTTTGAGAGAGTGCGTGAATGCCAGGGTAAAAAATCCTTACAAGAATATCTCGATGGTAATCTCTATCTCGATGAACATCACCCCTGGTTTCACACTTAATAATTTCCCTATCAGGAAGCGGTCGCGAGGCTCGATCCTCTGAAAATTGAGAAATTAATTTTGGTTTTGGATTTCTAAGAATTGAAGGAAGGGAAATTTCTTGAGGATAAACGTCTGTGGACACTGCCACAAATTCCTCCACCGCCACTGGATTTTCTATGTCCTCCTCCCTTTCTACGGAACCTTCTTCACGGACAAGGGCTACTACGAGTTCTGGTATTTAGATGGACTCCGATAGTGGGTACCCCCTTGACCGCATCAATCACGTCTATCTCCATCTCATTTTCTACAGCCACCAATGTATTCCCGTTGGAAATTTCGTTGAAAGGTTGTGCAATTTCATGAAGATTTTCTGGAATGGTGGTGTCTTTTGTTTCCTCTTCATCCTTTGCTGCATCTTCTACGTCGTCCTCCATAGTCTCTATTGCCTCTTCTTCTTCATCCTCCTGCTCGTGCCACTAAACGAGAGATTCCTGCATCTTCTTGGATATTGTTGCATCCTATCGAGTATTTCACTCATATGCTCTAATTTTTCCAAAATCTTTTCCAGCAACAACAATTATTGTTTATTTAATCGCATCATACCCATGAAAAATCGGTGGCTCTGGATACCAATTGTTAAGGTCCTCGATATATGAAAGTGTAGTGTACTGCTGTAATGGTGGTTGTGTGATGTAAGAACATAATGCTAGAAATGGAAATAGACTAATTGCTTGTATTGCTACGGGATCTTGGAGGGTCCCTAACCTCCAAAATAGTAAGTTCAGACAATAGCTTTCAAGATAGGAAAATTAGCAGCTCTCTTTCCCTCCTATTATACTCTTCAGGAATAACAGACTAGACTAATTAATAAAAGACACGTGTACTGTAAAATACTGATTACAAAGGGCAAACTGGTAACTAAGTATATTCTGAAACTAACTAACTAGCTTCTAGAACACGTCACTTATCCAAAATCTCCTTGCACGATGCGTTTTTCCTCCAAGGTTTAAGATCATGTGCCGATCCTGTAGTAAAGTACTTGTGCTCCCAACTGATCTGCATTCTCCTCATAGACCTCATAACAGGACGCGGGAAGGGAATTGGCAGTTAAAGGCTGAAGATAAAACAGGGAGTTTGGGTTAATGAAATGGATTGTTTTGATGAATGTAAGGTTGCGTGTAGTGTAAATGAAACGGGGTGTTTTGCATTTGCTTTTGTAAGTAAAACGATGTGTTGAGGGTCTTTTTCTTTGGGAAGGTGTTTGTAATTCAGTTGATATAAATACAGAGAGGGAAGGGGTGAGGGTCATCGGAGACTTTGGCAGTAGTTTGTAGAGGTTGGAATTACCTCGAATAATTCCATTTCTTGATTCAATAAAGTCCAAGAATGATTATTTCTGTTCTTTTCCATGTTTCTTGATCTTGATACTTAACAGTTGGTATCATAGGCAAGTTAGTGTCATGAACCGGCGGCTGGCTTTGGGACAAGAAGCGAAGAACCCTAGAGTAAAGAACTGATGGGCGTCGAACTGGAAGTAAGAAGGGGAAGCTGAAGTGATTAAGTGTTAAGGTCTAACTCGGAACGACGACATAAGAAGATAAAGGGGAAACGGTGCGTAGCGAGATCCTGAAGGCTGAGTCGGTGTGCGTGCGTTGGAGGAGAAATCGTGAAGGGTGCGTGCGTTTCAAGTGAAATGAGGGGCAGTGTGCGTGCGTTTTGAATTAAGCATGGGTGCGTGCGTTTTTATGTTATAGTTGCTGCGTTTAATAACTGTTAAACGCACCGTTTAAGTTAGTGAACTTCAAACGGTGCATTGGGGCCAAGGTTGAGAGTTAAAACCTGTGCCTCAGTCTGTTATTTTGATTTTCATAGTCAGTAAGGTTAGTTTATCATTTGGAGAGTTAGTTACAAGTGAGAGAAATTGTAAGCATAAAGAGGAAGGTGAGTGGAGAGGAACGGCATTGAAGAATCTGATTGTAAGGAATTAAATTGTAAGGAGGTTTGGGAGCCCTCAAAGCACTCCCGTAGCAATACAGTCTCTCATAGTATTTTCATCAAACATCTTCCGTGCACTCTGTTCTTTCCCTTACAGCAACCATCTTCAGCATTTCCATATTCCTCCATTACAAGCATTCATCTATCAGGTTCTTAACAAGTGGTACAGCAGCCAACCGATCCTACCAAGCTTCACCCAAACACCCAGAAAACTCATCCCAACAGCCAACAAAATACAACCAAAACACCCAGAAAATTCATCCAAACAGCCACCAAAAAGAAAACCCAGAAAATTCATCCAAACAGCCACCAAAATAAAACCCAAACAGCCACAGATCCAACCTTTTACTCAGACCATACCATAGCCTAACATGGCAGAAAACACTCGGTCAAAACAACAAAAGCAGCAGCAGGTTGATGCTCTACAGATTCAGATGGATCAAACTAAACAGGAGATCCTTGAAGTTAAGACAGATGTTCAGGAGATTAAAGATATGCTCAGAGCCCATTTCGCCCAACAAAACAATCCCCCCCCGCCCCCACCTCCACCCCCACACAATCCATTCCAACTGGAATTTGACAATCCAGACCCAAGAAGATTTAACACCAGGGGTGTCAAGTTGGAATTTCCTCATTTTCAAGGTTCTAACCCGGCAGCTTGGCTCTTTAAAGCTAACCACTACTTTGATTTTTACCAAACTCCACTACTTCACCGTTTGTTGATGGCCTCTTACCACATGGAAGGTGAGGCCCTTGTTTGGTTCCAAGAAGCGGAAAATGGTGGATTATTCCGGGATTGGGAAATGTTTTCCAGGGCGTTACTCCTTTGCTTTGGTCCCACGGCGTATGACGATCCAATGGAGGCCTTGACGAGGTTAAAACAGTCTGGCACTGTAGCTGCTTACATGAGCCAGTTTGAGGCATTGGCAAATCGTGTGAGAGGTCTTTCCGACTCTCACAAGCTGAGTTGTTTCCTCAGCGGCTTGAAAGACGAGGTTTGCATTCCAACCCGTATTTTAAACCCTGTTCATTTACATGCAGCATATGGGTTAGCAAAAATGCAAGAGGAGTATTATTGCAGCACAAAAAAATTCACTAAGACTACAAGGGACAAACCAAATACTATGAGTGGTAGTAACTCCTCCCAAAGCTCTTACTCGGGGGAGGTGTATCATAAATGGAAAAATCCAACAGGGGGTACTAAACCTGTCTATTCAACTCAAATGGATGAAAAACGTCGCAAAGGCTTATGCTACCATTGCGATGAAAAGTGGAATCCATTGCATAAATGTAAGAGCCCAAAAATCTATTTGTTACAAGGTAGTGAGGATGAGGGTGATGAGCAAGAGGTGCTGCAGGTTGATGAAATTGTTGGAAAAACTCAACCAGAAACACTGTCCAGCAACAATGAACAACCCGAAATTTCCTTGGCAGCCATTGCTGGAACCCCCACATCAAAAACCATGCGTGTAGTTGGAAGTATCTTGGGCGAACAAGTGATTATATTGCTGGACTCAGGCAGCTCACACAATTTTATTGACATAGCTGTAGCATCGAGATTAAAATTACCAGTGGATTATTCAGTGAATCTAAGGGTGCGAGTAGCCAATGGGCAAGGACTAAGCAGTGAAGGAATATGCCGATCAGCCCCTTTAAAGGTCCAAGGTAACTTACTAAACCCACCTCTTCATTTATTGGATCTTGCGGGTTGTGACATTGTGTTGGGCATCCAATGGTTGGAAACATTGGGCACTATCTCTTGGAATTTTTCGAAATCTCTTATGAATTTTGTTTTGGATGGAAAACCTATTGAACTCAAAGGATTAAAGTTAAATTCATCAGTAGTGGAGGATGGGGATAAGTTGCTTAAGGCGACTATGACTACCGGGAAGGGCATATTGCTGCAAATCATGTGTGAGGAGGTAACAAATGAAAAATGTGCTGATGTGGAAGGGCAAATTTCTGATCTGTTGGAGGAGTTTGAAGGGGTATTTAGTGAACCCCAAGGGCTGCCACCACCCCGTAGCCATGACCACCATATAGTCCTCAAGGAGGGCACTCAACCAATTTCAAGTAGACCATACAGGTATCCATATTACCAGAAAACTGAGATTGAAAAGATTGTGACTGAGTTGTTGCAATCGGGGGTGGTTAGGCCTAGTTCTAGTCCATTTTCATCTCCTGTTTTGCTGGTTCGTAAGGCCGATGGTAGTTGGCGGCTTTGTGTGGACTATAGGGCACTCAATAAGGAAACAATAAAAGCCAAGTTTCCTATTCCAGTTATAGACGAGCTGCTGGATGAACTCTTTGGGGCAGTGATTTTTTCTAAACTCGATTTACGATCGGGCTATCATCAAGTGAGAGTCGTGCCTAGTGACATTCCAAAAACAGCATTCCGTACTCATGAAGGACATTATGAATTTTTGGTAATGCCATTTGGTCTCACTAATGCCCCCGCCACATTTCAAGGGCTCATGAATGATGTTTTTAAACATTTTTTGAGAAAATTTGTGCTTGTATTTTTTGATGACATTCTTGTATACAGCAAATCAATGGGGGACCATGTGGCTCACCTAAGAGAGGTTCTAAACACATTGAAACAGCACTGCCTATTTGCAAAAAAATCCAAGTGTCGGTTTGCGGTTGATGAAGTTGATTATTTGGGACACATTATTAATGGTAAAGGAGTGATGGCTGATCCTTCTAAAATTGTTTCAATGATAGAGTGGCCCGAACCTAAGAATGTGAAAGCCTTACGAGGATTCCTTGGACTCGCTGGGTATTATCGGAAATTTATCCGGAATTATGGTCTCATCGCTGCACCGCTTACTTCCTTACTCAGAAAAAACAGCTTCTCGTGGAACCCGGAGGCCTGCAAGGCTTTTACAGCCTTAAAACAGGCCATGTCTCAACCACCGGTCCTTAAACTTCCTGATTTCAGCAGGCCATTTGTAATTGAGTGTGATGCAAGCGGAAAAGGGATAGGGGCAGTGTTAATGCAGCTAGGACAGCCCATCTATTTCTTAAGTCAGGCCCTTAAGGGCAAGGTCTTGCTACTTTCGACCTACGAGAAGGAATTATTGGCTCTTGTGACTGCAGTACAAAAGTGGAGACCCTACCTCCTTGGGCAGCCCTTTATCATAAAAACTGACCAACAAGCCCTTAAGTTTTTGTTAGAACAGCGTGTGGGAACTGAGAAGCAACAGAAATGGATTACAAAGCTAATGGGTTATGATTTTTCCATTGAACACAAAAAGGGTAAGGAAAACAAGGTGGCGGATGCCCTTTCAAGAAGGGAGGGGGGAGATCAAGAATCGGTTTACTCAGCTATGATTTCGTTCCCTACGCCTCTTTGGATTGAGGAGTTAAAAAAAAACTACCTCGATTCTACGGAGTTAGTGGAGTTACTTAAAAATCTGCATCAAAATCAGAACGTTCCTCAAGGATTTACCGTGCAACAAGGGCTGATTATTAAGAAGGGAAGGGTGGTTTTGAACCCAGATTCTGATTTTAAGTTAAAAGTGCTGCAGTACATTCATAATAACCCCCAAGCAGGTCACTCCGGATATTTAAAAACATATCAAAGAGCCAAACGAGATTTCTACTGGAAGGGAATGAAGAGGGACATCAAACAGCTGGTGAGAGAATGTGGAACCTGTCAAACTGTTAAGTATGAGACAACTTATCCAGCAAGGTTGTTACAACCCTTACCCATTCCGAATCAGCCTTGGACCGACATATCACTGGATTTTATTGATGGGTTACCGAATTCTAAGGGATTCAGTGTTATTTTTGTAGTGGTGGACCGTTTTTCGAAGTATGGCCACTTTATAGCCTTGTCCCACCCCTATACAGCTCAAGTAGTAGCCGATGTGTTTATGAAAAATATCTTCAAGTTACATGGGTTTCCTAAGTCTGTAGTGTCGGATAGGGATCCTATTTTCTTGAGTTCCTTTTGGCAGGCCCTATTTCACTCCCAGGGTTCCTCTCTTGACTATAGCTCGGCCTATCATCCTCAAACCGATGGCCAGACCGAGGCACTTAACAAGGGATTGGAATGCTACCTAAGATGCTATGCAGGGGTTAAACCCAAGTCCTGGTCAGTTTGGTTACCTATGGCAGAGTGGTGGTACAACACCACTTATCACACATCAACAAAAATGACCCCTTTTGAAGCTGTGTACGGGTACCCTCCTCCCACCTTACTATCCTATGTTCCGGGAACAAGCATGAATAATATGGCAGATCGAGTTTTAAGGGATAGGGATCAGGTGATACAGTTGCTGAAGAACAATTTAAGTGAAGCTAGTAATCGAATGAAACACTTTGCTGATAAAAAAAGGACTGAGAGACAGTTTGAGGTAGGAGATTGGGTCTATTTGAAGTTACAACCATACAGACAGAAAGCCCTAGCAATTCGACACAACATGAAATTAGCTCCCAGATTCTATGGGCCTTTTCAAATCGAAGCTAAAATAGGTGCAGTGGCTTACAGATTGAAGCTTCCAGAATCTTCCAAGATTCACCCGACCTTCCATGTGTCTTGTTTAAAAAGAAAAATCGGCTGTCAAGTTCCAATCTTTCCATCACTCCCACCTACAGATCACACAGGGGAGTTAAGACCAGAACCAGAAAGAATCATTGAAAGGCGCATGAAGAAACAGGGTGCAAGAGCAGTTACCGAGGTCCTCGTGAAGTGGTTGGGGTTGCCGACTGAAGAGAACACGTGGGAACTGCTATGGCGTCTACAAGGCCTTTACCCACACCTTGTGGGCAAGGTGCTGTGATGGGAGGGGGTTGTCATGAACCGGCGGCTGGCTTTGGGACAAGAAGCGAAGAACCCTAGAGTAAAGAATTGATGGGCGTCGAACTGGAAGTAAGAAGGGGAAGCTGAAGTGATTAAGTGTTAAGGTCTAACTCGGAACGACGACGTAAGAAGATAAAGGGGAAACGGTGCGTAGCGAGATCCTGAAGGCTGAGTCGGTGTGCGTGCGTTGGAGGAGAAATCGTGAAGGGTGCGTGCGTTTCAAGTGAAATGAGGGGCAATGTGCGTGCGTTTTGAATTAAGCATGGGTGCGTGCGTTTTTATGTTATAGTTGCTGCGTTTAATAACTGTTAAACGCACCGTTTAAGTTAGTGAACTTCAAACGGTGCATTGGGGCCAAGGTTGAGAGTTAAAACCTGTGCCTCAGTCTGTTATTTTGATTTTCATAGTCAGTAAGGTTAGTTTATCATTTGGAGAGTTAGTTACAAGTGAGAGAAATTGTAAGCATAAAGAGGAAGGTGAGTGGAGAGGAACGGCATTGAAGAATCTGATTGTAAGGAATTAAATTGTAAGGAGGTTTGGGAGCCCTCAAAGCACTCCCGTAGCAATACAGTCTCTCATAGTATTTTCATTAAACATCTTCCGTGCACTCTGTTCTTTCCCTTATAGCAACCATCTTCAGCATTTCCATATTCCTCCATTACAAGCATTCATCTATCAGGTTCTTAACAGACTTGTGGGTTATGGGCCACTGTGAGGAGAAGCAGGAGGCGATCCAGAGGCAATTGGATCACCAGGAACAGTCCATTCATTCCGTCACGAACAAGTTAGATCAACTGAACGACATGATTCGTACATTGTTTGAGCATCATTGTGTGCTTCCTTATGTGGAAGTGGACCAAGATTTTCATATGGGTAGTCAGGATGATAGATTTTCTTTATCGAGGGTGTAAGATTGGATTTCCCTCATTTTGATGGAAATAGCCCGTCGGAGTGGGTTTTCAAAGTAATGCAACACTTTGAATTCCTTGAAACACCTCTTCATTAGAGGTTGTCAATAGTTTCGTACCATATGCAAGGGGAAGCCCTTACATGGTACTAGTAAAGATTTTAAGGAGCACTCAAGGCATCTGCTGGCTGTGTTAAGGGTCCTGAGACAACACCATTTGTTTGCCAAGAGGTCAAAATGTAGGTTTGCTGTTACAGAAATTGATTATCTGGGACACTTGATATTCGGTGAAGGAGTTAAAGCTGATCCATCTAAGATATCAGCTATGTTGGAGTGGCCAGTGACTGCTAATTTGAAGTCACTCAGGGGCTTTTTTGGGACTCACGGGTTACTGTAGGATGTTTATAAAGGATTATGGCATGATTGCAGCACCCCTTACATTTTTATTTAAGAAAAATTGCTTTGAGTGGACTGATGTGGCCACTGAAGCTTTTCAAAATTTAAAGAAGGTTGTTACACAGCCTCTTGTATTGAGGCTTCAAGAGGTTTCCAAGGCATTCACAATTGAATGTGATGCAAGTGGATGTGGATTGGGAGACATGTTAATGCAAGAGGGTCAACCTATTGCATATTATAGCAAGGTCCTCAAGAGTCAAAGTTAAAGCTCTGGTGTTATCAACTTATGAAAGGGAACTGTTAGCCCTTGTAACTGCTGTACAGAAGTAGAGGCCATACCTCCTTGGCCAGTCTTTTAAAATCAAGACTGGCCAACAAGCCCTCAACTTTTTGTTGGAGCAAAAGGTGGGTACTGAGTTACAGCAAAAGTGGGTGACTAAATTGATGGGATATGACTTTTCCATCGGCTACTAAAGAGGGAAGGAGAATAAGGCTGCAGATGCCTTATCAAGGAAGTTTGAAGAGGAAGAATGAACACTGTCAGTTATTTTTTTTCCACCCCACTTTGGATTGAGGAGCTTAAGCAGAGTTATGCACTTTCACGGGGAATTCGGAAGTTATGTTCAAGGCTTCAGAAAGGGGAACAAACAGACAAACATTATTCCTTACATCAAGGGCTTTTACTAAGAAAAGGCAAAATTATTTTGGTTCCAGATTTCAAACAAAAAGTGCTACACCACAGCTATTCTGACCCTCAAGCTGGACATGCAGGCTACCACAAAACTCTTGAATGGGCTAAAGATGGATTTCTACTCGCAAGGAATGCATGTAGACATTAAGAAGATGGTGAGAGAGTGTGATACCTGTCAAATCACTAAGTATGAAGTTGTCCATCCTGCTGGCTTGCTGCCGCTACTAACTGGGACAAGAAGAGTCCATGGTCTGATATTTAGATGGACTTTATAGAGGGTTTGCCACTATCACATGGGTTAGTGTAGTATTTAACAGATTTCTCTTTGACTGAATAATTCATCCTCTCCCCTCTCATTCATTAAATAGTCAAAATAGATTACATCCAATTAGCCATTCGAAAACTGACTTCCTATCCTATAGGGATTCAAATATTGGATAAGATTTGTTTCCCATACTTATCTACATAATCTAAATATTCAAATTACAAATCATATAAATCCTATACAGCTGTCCAAATATATCTATACCAGAAAATACATAGATAACATAGGAATTAATTCAAATAAATATAATCCACTAATATCCCCCCTCAAATTGATGCCGGTGTATCTACTAGCATCAATTTGCTAACTAGGAATTGATGCCGCTGTCTTGTCATCGCTTTCGTGAATATATCAGCTACTTGAAGATCCGTAGAGATATGAGGAAGAATAATCGACATAGCCTCATAGGCTTGACGAATATAGTGACAATCGACTTCAATATGTTTGGTACGCTCATGAAATACTGGATTGGCAGCAATTTGAATGGCACTAGTGTTGTCACCATGAAGAGGAGTTGGCCGATCTTGTGAAAAACCAATCTCTTGAAGAATGCCCCGCAACCACATCACCTCAGAGCATGCTGCTGACATAGCTCTATATTCAGCTTCAGTAGAGGATTTAGAAACACACTCTTGCTTTTTGCATTTCCAGGAGATGAGTGAATCTCCAAGAAAAATACACCACCCAGTTGTAGAACGCCTAGAATCTGGGCAACCAGCCCAATCGGCATCACTATAAACCATAAGTTGTAGAGAAGTGCCAGCAGGAAAAAATAACCCACGATTAGGGGTCCCAATCAAGTATCTAATAATACGACGAACAGCCACTAAATGCAAGTGCCTAGGAGTGTCCATAAATTTACTGACAATATGGACCGCATATGAGATATCCGAACGTGTGATAGTGAGATAGATTAGACTTCCAACAAGCTTTCTATATAATGTAGGATCAGAAAGTAAATCACCCTCATCCTTCCGATACTTCACATTGACTTCCATAGGAGTATCAACTGAAGTAGTCTCCCCCAACCCAGCCAACTGAACAAGGTCCTGGGTGTATTTATGTTGATTAATAAATAACCCATGTGGCTGATTGTGAACTTCCAGCCCCAAGAAATAAGTCAATAGTCCCAAATCTTTCATATGAAAGACCCTATGAAGATGCATCTGAACCTTTTGAATAAATTCAATATCGGATCCAGTAATAATGATATCATCCACATAGACCAACAGAAAAACAAAGCCAAAATCACTCTTATGAAGGAACAAAGAAGCATCATACGCACTCTGAGTGAATTGAAACTCAAGTAAGGTATTGCGAAACTTCTCAAACCAAGCTCTGGGAGCTTGTTTTAGACCATACAATGACCTTTTCAGCTTACAAACATCATTAGCTGAGGAAAGGGGCATACCAGAAGGAAGTTTCATGTAAATTGTTTCTTTTAAATCACCATGAAGAAAAGCATTCTTCACATCCATCTGATGCAATTTCCAAGACTGAGAAGCGGAAATAGCAAGAAGGAGACGAACAGTCGTCATCTTAGCAACAGGAGCAAACGTCTCGTCATAATCAATCCCATATTCTTGTCTATTTCCCAAAGCTACCAAACGAGCTTTATATCTCTCAAGGGACCCATCTGATCTAAGCTTCACAGAATACACCCACTTACTACCAATAGGTGTCACAGAAGAAGGGCAAGACACAATATCCCAAGTGTCATTGACCGCTAGTGCATCCATTTCTACTTGCATGGCATCCCTCCAACACTCATGTTCCATAGCCTGCTTATAAGAGGAGGGAATAGCAATAGAAGAAAGTGTAGCTGACATAGAAGAATGAGATGAAAAACCATACCGATCCGGGGGTTTGGAGACTCTAGAAGTATGCCGGCGTGGTGGTGGATCATAAGATGTGTCAAGTGATTGATCAGGAGGCACGGGCGGATGCTCAGGAGGGGCAGAAAGAGCGGTCAGATCTTCTGGATGAGATGGTTTGCGCCTGGTGTAAACACAACCAGGTTTAAACCGAGCGGAAGCTAGTGTAGAAGTTGTATCTTTATCTGAGAAATTTGGCAACACACAGAAACTAGGAGGAATAGGGTCTATATGAGTATGAAAAAATTGTTGTTTGTCAAAGAACACCACATTGCGAGAAACTCTAATGCGTTTAGCTTGAGGATCATAACAAACAAAACCCTTCTGAAAAGAATTATACCCTAAAAAAGCACATTTGACTGATTGAGCAGAAAGTTTGTGTCTTTCGTGAGATGGAAGATGCACAAAACAAACACAACCAAAAGAGTGCAACTGAGAATAGTCTGGAGAGTGCCCAAATAGCAAAGAATAAGGAGAAACATTGTCTAATACTGGAGTAGGTAATCTATTAATTAAATATACAGCAGTAGACAAAGTTTCACACCAAAAACGAGAGGGCACACCCGAATCAATTAGGAGAGCCCGGACCATATCAAGAAGATGACGATTCTTTCTTTCAGCTACTCCATTTTGTTGTGGAGTATATGGACAAGAACGTTGAGAAATAATTCCTTGATCTTGAAGAAATATTTGAAACTCAGTAGATATATATTCTCCTCCTGAATCAGAGCGAAGAACCTTAATAGAGGTAGAGAATTGATTAGCAAGATAAGCCAAGAAACGCTTGAATACCGAAAATACTTCATTCTTAGTGCGAAGAAAGTAAATCCATGTAAAACGAGTATAATCATCAATAAACGTCACAAAATATTTATAACGATCATGAGATTCTATCGGGGCAATACCCCACACATCACTATGAATAACATCAAAGGCACGAGTGGCATGAGATCCTTTTGAAGGAAAAGGCAAAACTTTACTCTTAGCTAACTTGCATGTATCACAATCAAAATTTAATTGAGCAAGAGAATAGAGATCTTTATTTCCTATTAAACCAGAAGATGACAACTTATGAAGTATGTGAGAATTGGGATGGCCCAACCGCCTATGCCAATCCTTCACACTCAAAATACCAACATTACAAGAAAACGAAGATAAAGACTTTGACTCAACAGATTTGGAATCTAAACATAAAGGAAACAGCCGACCCTCTTTAGGACCCCTCGCGATCATCTTCCCGGTCACCTGATCCTGTACAAGACAACCAGAAGAAGTGAATGACACTCTACAATTTCTGTCAACTAATTGTCCAATAGAAATCAGATTGGTATTTAATGAAGGAGACACCAAAACATTATTTAAGGAAGGAGAAATGTCACCTACGGCAGTGATAGGTAGGGAACTACCATCTGCCGTGTGAATTTGAAGAGGACCAGCATACCGTGAGACATTAACAAGAGAGTTAGAGGTACTTGTCATATGATTGGTGGCACCGGAATCAAAATACCAAGGTTTAGAGGCAGATTTGGTTTTACCTGAAATACCAAAAGCTGAAAGAGCTGAGATTATCATTTGTTGGACCATTTCTGGTGTAATAGGAATGGAATTTTGAGAAGTGGAAGCTGGAACATGAGAGGAAGGGACCAAGGTAGAACTGGCAGCACTAGTAGCCTCAGCAGCAGCTGAATAGGCAGTTGCTTGGCGACGTGGCGGACGTATTGGGCAATCCTTGATAATATGTCCTTGCTTCTTGCAATAGTTGCAAGTTTTCTTAGAACAATTTGCAGCAAGATGCCCATAACCTTTGCAACTATAGCATTGAGTAGTGCTGAAATCCCTCCCTTTGATTTTTCCTTGAGCTGCATATGCCACAGGAGCTGAAGTAGTTTGTTCCATGGCTGTTTGAGTCATCAATCTTTGCTCCTCTCGAAATATCTCTCCCAAACACATATCAAGTGGAGGCACCGGATCTCGGTTCATCAGATTAGCACGAATAAATTCAAATTCCGGCCTTAGTTTCATAAGAAACTGTGCCCGCATACTTGCTTCATGAACAGCTTGAATATCGGCCAAACTTGTTGCTGGAATTGAAGTGTATACAATATCTGTATACTCAGCCCACAAGTTGCAAAAACCAGAATAAAACTCCTCCACAGAGAGAGCTCCTTGAGAGAAATTCGACATCTCTAGTTCAAGGTGAAATCTCCTTGCTGCATTATTCTGAGTGTACAGCCGCTTGAGATGATTCCACATATCACGAGCATTCTTGAATGAGCGTAAATTCAAGATAATGTGAGGATCAACAGATCCTAGAATCCAAGACATGACTCGGGCATCCTTGCTTTCCCAAGAAGCCCGCTGAACTTTGTCTTCTGGTGCCACACTACTCCCATCAATATGACCCCAAAGTTCCTTTCCTTTCACCAAAATTTGAAACTGAAAAGACCATGCAGCATAATTCTTACCATTGAATCGAACCAGAAGGGAATCTCTAATTTCAGAAGACATGATAGACAAGAAACCCTAGATGTAACAATCCTCACCAAGGACCAAACTGCTGCAGAAAACGTCGATAGTCTGAGAAGTGAGCACCCTCACCCAGTACAACGTATCGCAGCCCAGAAAACAGTCACAGAAGGTGCCGATGACCTCAGAAATCCACAGTACACTCTGAAACAGAGTGCCGATAATCACCGAAACAGAGAAAATTGTTTTTTTTTTTTTTTTTTTTCCCGAAACAGAAGCCAAAGATCGACGCAGACAGCGCCGATAATGCACAAGGAACACTACGAGGTTGTTGAAAGTCACAAGAAACCCCAACCTTCAACTCAGACAATGCCGATAGTCACGCGGGAGGTCAAGAACAAACAAGGAAGGCACCGAGAAGCACACGGAAGACCAAACACGAACTCAGCCAGCGCCGAGAATGGATAACCCACAAAGAAATCCCCCGAGAAAGGAAAAAAATTCGTAGAAAAAAAATTATGAACCTGCTCTTGATACCATAACAGATTTCTCTTTGACTGAATAATTCATCCTCTCCCCTCTCATTCATTAAATAGTCAAAATAGATTACATCCAATTAGCCATTCGAAAACTGACTTCCTATCCTATAGGGATTCAAATATTGGATAAGATTTGTTTCCCATACTTATCTACATAATCTAAATATTCAAATTACAAATCATATAAATCCTATACAGCTGTCCAAATATATCTATACCAGAAAATACATAGATAACATAGGAATTAATTCAAATAAATATAATCCACTAATAGTATTTTCTGTGGTTGACAGGTTGACTAAATATACCCATTTTTTCTCTCTGCCCCATCCTTATACTGCAATCAAGGTAGCCCAAGTGTTTTTCTTAGGGGTGTTCAGATTGCATGGGATGCCTAAAACCATAGTTTCTTACAGAGATGCAGTGTTTACTAGTAAATTTTGGAAGGATCTTTTTGAGCTGCAAGACACTGCCTTAGCTTTCAGCTCTGCCTATCATCCACACACAGATAGGCAAACTGAAGCTTCGAACAAATGCTTGGAGGGATACTTAAAGGTGCTTGTAGAGTCTCAGCCCAAGCAGTGGAGTGTGTGGCTTCCTATGGCTGAGTGGTGTTATAACACCACTAGTCATTCATCAACCAGGATGACTCCTTTCAACCAGTATGGCTATGCTCCTCCAAAGTTGTCCTATGTTACAGGGACAACAGCTAATGCTGTTGTGGATTAGCCACTTGAGACTAGGGAGCAGATTATGTCAGAACTGAAGGAGAATTTGAATAAGGCTTGAGAGAGGATGACGTTCTTTGCAGATAAAGAAAGGACTGAAAGGAGTTTTGAGTTGGGAGACTGGGTATTTCTGAAGTTGCTACCTTATAGACAGAAGTCAGTAGCATTGAGACAACCTTAAGCTGGCACCAAGATATTATGGTCCTTTCAAAGTTTTAGCCAAGATTGGGGAAGTGGCTGATAAACTGGACCTACCAGTTTCCTCAAGATCCCATCCAGTGTTCCACGTTTCATGTCTTAAAAAGAAGCTTGGGCAGCACATCACACCCCTACAAACCTTGCCACCAGTGGACAAGGAAGGTTTACTTCAACCAGAACCAGAACTGATAATGGAGAGAAGATTAAAGAAAAGGGGCAATCAACCTATCGCAGAAGTTTTAATTCAGTGGAGAGGGGCATTATCAGAAGACAGTTCTTGGGAATCATTGTGGAAGCTGATGGAGTTGTATCCCCACCTTGTGGGCAAAGTGCTCTGAGTGGGAGGAATGGCAGTCACAAGCTTTGTGGTCAAGGCTTTGTTAAGTGGGGGAAATCGTCATTTGACGTGGAAGGGAACTGGCAGTTAAAGGCTGAAGATAAAATGGGGAGTTTGGGTTAATGAAACGGGTCGTTTTGATGAATGTAAGGGTGCATGTAGTGTAAATGAAACAGGGCGTTTTGTATTTGTTTGTGTGAGTAAAACGGTGTGATGAGGGTCTTCTTCTTTGGGAAGGTGTTTGTAGTTCAGTTCATATAAATACAAAGAGGGAAAGGGGTGGGGGTCATTGGAGACTTTGGTGGTAGTTTGTGGAGGTTGGAATTACCTTGAATAATTCCATTTCTTGATTCAATAAAGTCCAAGAACGATTCTTTCTGTTCTTTTTCTTGTTTCTTGATCTTGATACTTAACAGGCCAACAGATAGAATTTCTGTTAAGGAAGGAGAAAAGCTGTGATTTTATGATTTTTTTTGGAGTTTTAGGGGATGAAAAAGAGCAGCATCAAAGGGGAGTTTAGCCTGAGTTGAAAAGGTTAGGGTTTTCTTGGGTTGCATATAGATTGAGGAGAAAAAGGTGTTTTTTGTGGCAACTTCCTTGGTTAGTAGCAAACGTCGAAGCCTTGATTTAGGACTCTTAAATGCAGGAATTACTGGTTTAGTGCCAATCAGAAATTTGGTCAGTTTTTCTTCTCCTATACTATACCCAATTAGGAAATTTTCATCTACTTGCCTTCTATAACAAATCAGCACCTAAATCAATTCATCTTAAACCTTAAAACAAGCAGACAGCTGTTGGAGTTAGGGACATCAAGGCATTTTTCGAAAATTAGTCCCCAAAAATATGATCCCAAATTTGGAAGCCCTTGTGCTTGCATATTATGACAGCAGGAAAAGATCAACTCAGAACTGTTTGACAATTATCTTACAACTGACAATTATCTTACAACTCCATATTAAATTAAGGGTAGTTTCTTAAACTTAAAACTTATTTTTAATGGAGTGGCATGCTTGCGTAGAATGGGTTGTGAATTTACAAGATTGACTCTAAATAACACCTTGAGGAGGGTGAATAGGTGTATGTCACAGTTCTTTGTCCAATTTTAATTCATGTCAAATAGTAGCAACATCTATTAAATATCGAATCAGCCCACATGTATCAAATCACAATATTGAATTAACATATAAATATGAATGATAAAGCAAAAGAAGCCAACATCTATTATAAAGGGTTTTCTTACAAACCCTTTATACTATGAAGCCCTTACTTGCCATGACAAAATGACCTGTTTTGTCCCTACTGTAGTAGCAGCCAGAACCTCTAATAATCTTCAAACCTGGCTTCTTCCCCTGGAACCTCCCATGGCTGAACTCACCTCAAATCACACTATCACTATCTTTGTATTTTGTGTGGTTACAAAACTCCAAGAGAGATAATTCTTGTAAAAGTCCCAAAACTCTTTTACTCTCTTGGCACACTTGGATGGATTATCACTATTGATCAAACTCTTTTTCAGTTTCCAAATCCCATTCCTGAAAATCTGCAGATGACCTATCATGACAGATTCCTGACTGGACACGAATTCTGAGGAATCCTCAAATTTCCAGATAGCATGGTCTTATCCAAACTTTGAATTTTGAGATATTTAAGCATCCGTCTCCATCCAATACTAAATTGATCTATTCAAATAGAACATTTGTACATAAATTTGATCTCGTATTAACCCTTACCTATAAGGGCATGCTTGGGTAATGAGATGAGATCAAATTTCTATGAATTATAATGAAATTGTCTGTAAATAGTAGTGAAATGGTTTGATTTAAATGTTTATTGGGTTTTGGGAATGGAGAGAGAAAAAGTTAATAAAAATATTATAAAGTTAAAAAATTGTTTGAATATAATTTTTTAATATTATTTTTGTTTTGAAATTTGAAAGCATTATATTGTTTTTTGTGTTTTGTGTGGAAGTTTGAGAAAGTTGTAATGATTAGGTAATGATTAGATGCAAAAGTTGAAAATTTGAAATTGAAAAATGTTGTGTTTTAGTGATATTTAGGAAGAAAATTATGAAATATTTTGAGATGAGATGGTTTCAACTCATCTCACTTCCCAAACATGGCCTAAATCTTATCTATCAACCCAAACCAAATAACAAACGTTACCCATTGTTTTGAAACTGAATTTAGCCAGTACTACAAATACTAACAGGTTGTAAAATAGTTATGAAAAAGTTTTAGGTATATCATTACCCTAATAATTTTATGTTTTACTTATAGAAAAAAATGATTTACTGATCATTTGCCTTCAATACAAAGTTAAAAACTCTTTTATGGCCACGAGCTACAGATAAATAATAACAAAGAATCCAGCGACAGTAACGTTGAGGCCACTAAAAAGATCCATCGTGAAAAGTATAGGAATAATTAGAATAGCTGCAAAATAAACTTTGGATGAGTTTCTGGAACTGGGTAGACTTTTTACGATTGGAATACAGTAAACTAAGGATATTTCTGAGAAAGCTCTATCTCACGGCAGAGAATAGAGAGATTATTTTTCAACTTATATATTAGTTTTACAGCTCATCTATATAAGGAAAGAAAGGAATGAAAGGAAGTAAAGCTACATTACTATACACTTCTATAACATAACATTACAAACAAATATTAGGCTTGATCTGTGGCATGCAAGAATCATGGATAATTTGCAAGCTGGACAACCTGAAATCATTTGATGGAATTCCGTGAGAAGCTGTCTTCCTAAAATATAGAGTTATCTTAAACTTCCTATGATTTTGTTTAAATTGATAATTTTTTTTCTGTCTTTGAACATGTTGACAACTGATTGTTAATGCTAAAGTAACAAAATAATGTTGCGTAAGGAATAAAGGAAGTTGAAACAAAAAAATAAGAGGGTGTCATCATTGGAAACCTATCTCTTGGAAATAATAGAGATTGAAAATTAAAAGAGAGAACAAAAGGATCTCACCGCTAGCAATGATATCTTTGAAATAAAAGGCATTTGAAATTAAAAGAAATGGAAAATTTTGAGGGAACCACTTATTTGAAATGTTAGTATGCCATGGAGAGTTGAAGAATGAAGTGGCGGCTAAAGAGGAACGTAGTGATAATTGTTGCTTGACGGTAATTGCGTTGTGAGATTGTCGTGGAAGTGAAATGTTATTAAGGATAAAATAAAGATTTGTACACTTCGTAATATTTTAAAAATCTGGTTGTGATAGGTAATGGACTTGGAGATTCGAAAAAGAAGATCTTGATTAAAAGGTTGCCGCAGCTGTGACTATCAAAGATCTATTCATAAGAGCTGGACTTAAGTTTTGAAGATGCAAGGGTGTAATTGAAGAGACCTTCTGTTAGCTGAACATAAAATCATGTTAGAATTCCAGAGCTTTGAAGAATGCTGTGGCAGCTTAAATTTTATTGAAGAGAATATAGTAGTGATGATTGTCGCTAGAGAGGGATTGGGCATGAGATTATTGTGACTATGGCTACCATGATGGTTTTGTGGCTGCAACTGTTGGGGTAAATGGCTGGGCGATTGTGGATGCTATAGTTAAGAAGCCATGAAGAGTGCTCATAGAGATTGATTGAACTGTACCATTTAAGATATTTTATGTTTGAAGATTCATATGATGCATGTCTGGTTCATATAGCCTATAAATGCATAGTTCAATCTCTGAATTCAAACATAAACTTAGGGATAATTATAGAGATAATATGTCACCAATGGTGATAAAATCCTATAGATTCTTGCATACCAACCTAATTTTCACTAGTTTAGATATAATGTACTGGTTATGGACCATTGCATCGTATACACTCTCTATCGTGTTGGTTTAAGCCTCTTATCCATATTTGATGTAATTCTACTACTTTAGAAGTTTTTGTATTGCATATTGATATCATATTGTTCATATTGTACCCTGTATCCTGGTCTTCTATCCATGCATAACCATCCTAGTATTCTTGTAATTTGTGGAAATTATGGAGCTTGGTTTTTTTGCTAGTGATTTGCATGAAATGTGCAAAAAATGCCAGGCTGGTTGTTATTATTTTGATAATCATAGCATGAATTGTGTATATTCAAATCTCAAACAAGAGGAAACTGTACGAGATGGGTTGAACATGTCAGGTCAATGTGGATATTTGCATTAGTACTTTGAAGTATGAGAGTGAATGAAAACAAGAGACATATGATCATCATAATATGAAGATTAAGCCTAAACCTACATTTCTTGTCTTGATATGTAGCTGCTAAGGATGGAGCATAAGGTCCAGTCAGCAAGACAGCGCGAGTCTATTTTCTGGCATTTAGCATCACACGGTGTTCCCAAGAGCTTACATTGTCTTTGCCTCAAACTTGCTGAAGAATATGCTGTAAATTCAATGGCTCGATCTCTTCTACCTCCACCAGAATATGTTTCTCGCCTTGCTGACCCCTCATTTCTCCACCTTGTTCTCCTAACTGATAATGTCCTTGCAGCGTCTGTTGTTGTCTCTTCTACGATCCAAAATTCAGCCAACCCTGGAAAATTAGTGTTCCACATAGTAACTGACAAAAAAACATACACCCCAATGCATGCATGGTTTGCAATCAATTCTCTTAAATCTGCTGTGGTGGAAGTTAAGGGATTGCACCAATATGACTGGTCTCAGGAAGTGAATGTTGGGGTTAAACAGATGCTAGAGATTCATCGCCTAATTTGGAAGCACAACTACAATAATTTGAATGACGAAGATTTTGAATATAAAGGACACAAAAGATATCTAGAGGCATTAAGCCCTAGCTCCCTCTCCCTCTTGAATCATCTCCGAATTTATATCCCCGAGGTAGTCACCCAATATTTTCACTGAATCTTCTCTGAGTAAATGACACATCAGATTTTCACACTTGACAATTGATTTATCATGTGATTTTCATGGGCCACAGCTATTTCCAGATCTCAACAAGATACTATTCTTGGATGATGATATTGTTGTGCAACACGACATAGCATCTTTGTTGGAGTTGGATCTCAAAGGAAAAGTTGTTGGTGCAGTTGTTAATTCATGGTGTGGAGATGGCTGCTGCCCAGGAAGAAAATACAGGGACTATTTGAACTTCTCTCATCCAATTATATCATCCAACTTTGATCATGATCGTTGTGCATGGCTGTATGGCATGAATATATTTGATATAAAAGCTTGGAGAAGGACCAACATTACTGCAACTTACCATCAATGGCTAGAGCTTGTAAGTATATTCCCTCACATTTTCACAAGATCGTAACGAGAAACTGTCCCTAACACTTTCACAAGATGGTAACGAGAAACTGTTGTCAATGTGATTTGCATATTGTCGTCGAGATGGATATAGCTAATGATTTTTTGGCATCATGCATTTGCTCTTGAAAAAAAGTTTTGTTTTGTGTTTTTCTTAGAAATTAAAACCATTATTTTAAAGCAAGTAATATGGGAGAATCTTGCTCTTTTTTATGATTAGAAGTGGTGGCTTATACTTGCTTGTACTGTCCTTGGGTGATTAATGACCTGCGATTGAACAAATATTGATTGTTCTTACTCCTTTGAAATGCCATAGGGAAAGCAGCTAGAAACAGTGCGTAATAGATACAGAGAAGATAATGTTTGAGATTGAATGGAGGATAAGTTTTCCTTCTGATTTTTATTTTGCTTACGCTGCAGTTTATTATCCTTCCCCATCTGTTTCTTTGTGACAAATAGCATAATTAAGTTGTTCATGGTAGCATTTTTATTCAAACTACTGTCCTCCCAAAAGCATTTAGATTACCTTGCTGAAAAACTCAGCCATTTGCCAGCATTTTCCACATGGGATAGGCATCTCCTACCTTGAAAAAAATGAAATCATCTGCTTCTGGCATGGATGAATATTATTCATAAATTTCATATGCTATACTGTCCAAAACCCAGTTTTGGATAGATATTTTGGGGAATATCTCTCTAGGTTTCACTAGTCTGATGGGTAAATATGCTTACCATGTTGATTTGAAAAGGAAATAATTTTCCCTTGTTTGTTGCTATAATATTATTACCTTATCTCACAGAGCCTCAAATCTGGGTTGGCATTATGGCATCCAGGAGTCCTTCCACCTTCCTTGATAGCTTTTGAGGGTCATGTGCGTCCTATTGATCCATCATGGCATGTTGCCGGATTAGGCTATCAATCGACTGAAATTCATCGAGAGATATTGGAAGATGCTGCTGTAATACATTTCAGTGGCCCTGCAAAGCCATGGCTCGAGATTGGGTTTCCGGAGGTACGAAGCATTTGGAATAAATATGTAAGTTTCTCAAACAAGTTCGTTAGGGAATGTAGGCTCATGGGGTGAAGAGAGCAAAGTTCTCTCACTCATATATTCATTTCGGGCAAAACACAGAGGTACGATATGGGACCAGAGAGAAGGAGGTTTTACCTTCAGTCTCTGCTCATACTTAGCTCTGCCTTGCACAATGTTGGTTAATTCATGTCCATAATAGATATTAGCCGAGGTTTCCACGCATATGCAATATACCATTGGTAGGGTAATGTTATAGTTCTCTAACAATATTGTAATTACGTTTAGCAAGGTAATATGAAATCATTTATGCTGATGATGAAACTATTTTTTGTTATGTAATTCAATCTCTTCAATATAGTTGCAGTTGGTATTGGTTTGCTGTTTGAGGTTTAATTGGTTTGTATTAATTACTAGGGTTCTTTTTTTTCCCAGCACTTTGCCAAATGTTAAGGCCGGAGAAATAACCAGGAGCAACAATAGTAACAGAAATTAGATTTTTCACTCTTGTATTGGCTCGCACAAAGTCCACTTGATCTTCCATTACCTTTTTAATTACAACCCTATATATAACTGAATTTCTGTGAACAAATTAGCACCCTTGTCGTTGAGGGAAAGTGTCCTCGGAACCCCAGTGATTTTGGGTGCGGCATTAGTTTCTGACAAACATTGTTCAAAGTAGGTACCATTGGACAATGTTCGATGCAAGGCAGTTCAACACTTAAGAAATTTACTGCTCTGAATATAATAACAGGGGCTTGCAGCCACTGGGAACGTAAAAAGACTGCGTAATTTGTTGTCCAGTTTTCCTATTAACTAGTCGCATAGCGGAGAAAATTACTAAATTTACTAAATGATAATTTTTCAGTGTAAAATGGATGCAAGAGTTAAAGCCAACCAAAGAGTCCATAGAGATCGAAGGCCAAGTACACGGAAGTATAAAGATTGAAAGGGAAGAAGGGAGAGTTATCAACCTTACATAAAGCAAGGGAGATGAGACATAAAGTTGGATGATAGGACTGTTACGGCCCGTTTGGATAGTAAAAGTGTTTCATCTCAACTTATCTTATCATTACAATTTTTTTAAATTTACACACAAAATATAATAAACAATTCAACTTTCAGCTTTTAACTTTCATCTAAAATCATCTCATCTCATCTCATCTCACTATCCAAACGGGACAAAGTTAGAAGAAAAGACAAAGCAACAGAGATGAAACATAAAGTCAGATGATGGGACATACAACGGGAAGATAGATCATAAGGTGGGTTATTTTGGGGTTGATGGAAACAGAAAAGGGGGGGTTGATGGAAACAGAAAAGGGACTTCTTTCAATTTTAGCTTTTCCTTGTAGAATGAAGACCAGAGAGCTCTAGAGAAGAAATTGAGGACCAGAGATAACTCCATGGGAGCACTTATAGAGAGCTTTGCGAGGATGGAGAGCTTGTATGAAAAATCCATTTATAGTGAATTTACACCCCGAATCCTTAGACGCAAGCCTCAGTGCCAAAACCACGAAAAAACCGCCCTCCTTTAATTTTGGTTATTCATGATTAAGGAAGCCATGAATGAGAGTCTCAAGTGCATCACCACTGTAGACCATTGTGTGAGAGGAGAGGGTCATCTGACCATGCTATGGGCATTGAGCCGTGAAAAAAAAAAAAAAATGCATCAACAGTTTTGTGTTGTTCATGAGATCAATTCGTTGTTCTCTGAAGCAAAGGTTGCATGACCCCCCACAAGAACAAGTGAAAGGAGATAAAGCCATCGAAGAAAGGACATGAGTTGCCCAGAAAACCATGTTAAAAGCAGAGGCTATTTCTATATAGAGGAAGCATAGCGCTCAAAAGACTACTACAACAGAGGAGCTTGATATCTCAGAAGTGTGGAGCTTGAGATATCGGAAGTGTGGAGGTTGTAACCTAGGGAAGGAAAGTCTTGGAGACCTTGGAAGAACCTCACAACTATCGTGATGGAAACCTCTTGATGTAGAGAGCTCTTCAAGCCAAATCGCTAGTACTTGCTAATTGAGAGCTCGACGAGTAGAAATTACGAAGCAATACACACCTTCCGTGGAAAAAGCTCTTGTATGGGGGCACAAAAGTAGTAATTCCCAAAACCTTTTAACACAAACGATATCTCATCACCAAAGATTGTTTTTCTCCACGGTTTTTCACTCGACGCACGAAATCTCATCATATATGGCAAAACTTATTGTGATGGGAGCGTTATGTGCCATAAGTCCACTATTTCCCACTAGCGGTAGTCATGGAGGAAGAAATCATGGGAAAACCCCATATTTCTTGTAGAGCAAAGTGCTTGCAAGCTCACGAAATATAATGCTCACCGAACACCATCATCAAGGCCAAAGATGAATTGAGCTAAAGCCCCAAGATCAAGCCACACGACTTAGAAGTTTGGATCCACGATGTCCTTGCTCTGAGCAATGAAGAACGTCTTCACCCTCCCTCCACTAAAAAGCTCAAGCTTGCACATCCTTCCCACGAGTTTGCCTCGAGAAGATTGTAGCAACCACGCCCTTCTTCCCTCGAGATTGTCTCGAGAAGACGGCTAAAGCCCACACATCCTTCCCTCAAGTTTGCCTCGAGAAAACTATGGCAACCGTGCCCTCCTTCCATCAAGTTTAACTTGGGAAGACGGCTCAAGCTTGCGCATCCTTCCCTTGAGTTTGCCTTGGGAAGACCACGAAAACCACACTATCCTTCCCTCGACTTTGCATCTCGAAGACTGTGAAAGCCATGCCCTCATTCCCTCAAGCCCACACATCCTTCCCTCAAGTTTACCTCGGAAAGACCATGACAACCACATGCTCCTTCTATCTACTTTTCCTTGGGAAGATTGCAGGAGCCACGCCCACATTTCTCTCGAGTTTGCCTTGGGAAGATGGGCGCAAGCCTGTGCACCCTTCCCTCGAGTTTGCATTGGGAAGATTGCAGGAACCACACCCTCCTTTAGTGGCAATCACACCCTCTTTTTTTCGGGAGCCTATGGCTATCTTTTCTCTATAAACCATGATAGTCATCGACATCACATTTCTACAAGGATGCACCAAGACTAGGAGGTACGTCCCGAAGCTCACAACCCTCAAGGATGCACTAAGGCTTGGGGGGTGCACCCCAAAGCTTGGGACCCACAAGGATGTAACAAGACTAGGAGGTACTTCCCCAAGTTCCAACCCTCAAAGTTGCACCAAGAGTTGGGGGTGCGCTCCAAAGCTCACAACCCGCAAGTATGCACGAAGACTAGGGTGTACGCCCCAAAGCTCACAACCAGTAAAGATGCACCATGATTGGGGGTACATCCCAAAGTTCACGAACCGTAAGGATTCACCAAAATTGGGGGCACCTCCCAGAGCTCGCTTCGTTGAGGCCTCCTTAAAAACACTAGGAATACTTCTTGCTCCCAAGGGGGGGGGGATTTGAAGTTACAAGGTAGGTCAAGCCTAAACAGCATGAAGACAATGCAAGGGATGCGGTGGAACCATACAAAATGGTGAATTGCAAAAAAAAAAAAAAAAAAAAAAAAAGAAGGGAGAGGAGAAGATGAACACGACAGGTGAGACCAAGTTTTGGATTCTCAATGCTTTTCTAGCAAGATAAGTCAACCTTGAGAGTAGGGGGTACTATTCGGGATAAAATGAATGTAAGAGTTAAAGCCACCAAATAGCCCATGGTGTGGCAGTTAAGGACCTCGGTCTAGTCCTTAAACATTAAGGTCCGCTAGCTCGCTTTGCCTTGTGATGACCAAATGATTCTTGCTAACTTTCTTGGCCTTGAACGGATTGTGGCAATGGAGAGTCCCTAGGTTGATGGAGGTATGGGGTTTAGCGGTGGAATTGATGATGATGATGATTAGGGGTGATCTAAGTGATGAATTTGTGTGTTTGATGCAATGTGGAACGACTTGATGATGGTCCTTGGTATTGGCGCCACTTGGGTGATGTTTAGGGTTGGTATGGTGAAGCTAGGCTAGGATATGGGTGGTGGCTAAGGGGGATTACGAAATTGGGAGGAGTTGGATTAGGGTTGGTGTGTAGGATGAGTTGCTAGGGTTTGGAAGGATGTGGATGAGTGAGGCTAGGACTCCTAAATTGTTGGAGACAATTTAAGGATGATGGGAATTCGGCTAAGGCTTGGAAATGAGGATTTGGTGGTGTTTGAATGAGTCTAGGGTTGTTCCTAGAATTTAGGGATTTGGAGATGGAAGATAGGATTTGGATATGGCAAGAGGATGAAGGTCTTTGGTGGGATTGAGTGATTCTAGGGATTGAGTGATTCTAGGGATTGAATTTAGAAGATGAGATGAGGATTCCTAAAATGTAGGAATTTCCTTGTGGGACTCTAGGGTTTTGGCTAGGGCTAATGTGGCGCCCCCAGCCCCCGCTTGGGATTGGACGGTGACTGAGACACCGGAACATGTAACACAAGGCTACACATCCATCGTACATGACAGATAATATGTTATGCACCTAAGTACACTAGCAGTATGTAATAACGATGCAGCGGAACAATTAATAAAAGTCGGGTAACTAAGCAACGCGATAAGCAATTGCAAAGCACATGGTACCACAAACTAATATCATAACCCAAAACATTGTCCCCAAAACATAAACATAGGCCTTAAAGGCAAAATATCCCAAAAACATGAAACATAACTTTTAAGTTCCCAAAAACACGGGAATCTCACAAAAGAAACATAAGTCCACAAAAGATGGCCATAAATGTTGTTGCCTTCTCTCTCTCTCTCTCTCTCTCTTTCCCACAAAACACTTATACTCCCGTACTCTTCAAGAAGACTCGAGCTTCACGCGCTTCTCTTAAGCTTTATCCTTGTCTCGATTGTTACACCGCTTGAACTCTGCGATGAATTCTAGTATACCTATGATTTCTCGATCAATGGCCTCGAAGCGCTCCCAGATGGAGGACTCAGGCTGATTCATGGCCATTTAAGGCACAATCCTCTCCGGAGGAGGAGGTGCCGTTCTCTTCCTCTTGGTCATCGTCGCCTCTTACTAAACGTGTTACAACTTCTACCATTCCGATTGGGGATTGGTAGTGGAAACTACCACAATGAGATTTCAAGAAATCTCAACAAGTAATCACACAACATACCATAGTTAATACAAGCATACACAAAGTAGATCATGATATGCATGCATGGACATGTATGTACTTGACTTATAACTTACCGAAAACTTGACTTATGCACTTGACCACTTCCAAAAGACTTCTAACAGAGATTTAAACTCTTCATAAAACTTCTTAACTTTTTCTTATTCACTTGATCTTATTTAGAACTTGCCTTAACAGAACATATCACAAGATGCTCATTGAGTGATCCTTATCATATGAGCTCTTATACTTGTTCAGAGGGTGGACACAACACTGCTTCCCTCCTTGCACCGCGTGTTCCTGCTAGTTACCGCACCATCAATAGTCCGTACACCATGATGAATACTTCATATACAGAGAATCATATTAACTCGACCTTTACTTCGTCGGGTTACATGCCTTATACACCCATTAGCGTTAGGTACTTCCTCGCTATGACATTCTTTAAAAAGAATCCATTCGAGGCTTGTAACACCCGGACCCAACCAAGCTCAATTTTTTTATTTATTTATTTTTTCCGTCTATATTTTTTTTAACCCTAAGTTTCCTGTTGCCCACGACATGCATGATCACACACGTCTCTAGTGTATTTTTATCCACTCCATGCACACGCACGATTCTTTTTCCGTCCGCACACACGTCTCCTACAACTCTAGGGTTTCTTTTTACGTTCAATCACCTTTATTTATATATATATATATACTTTCTGCAAAACACCAAGCCGCAACACCCTCAGTATTTTCCCACCGTTCGAAAATCAGCCCAACGCCTCCACCACGCACGTACGTTCGCAGCATGCTTACACTACGGCTCAACCTCCGTCAAACACTCCACCAAGTTCCAGACCCTACTACCCTCTTCAACCACCACTCCACTGTCGCAAACGAGACTGTCGAGACACAACTTGGCATCTTCTTTTTCTTTTTTTTTTTTCCTTCCGTGTGTTGCTGCATCAAAAAAAGAACAGCGCCCATCCTTCCACCGTAAACGGCCATCACCTAGGCTCAAAACCCCACCGTGCACTTCTGTAGTGCACCACCCACGGCCAGCAGAGGAAGATCATCACCACGGGTAGCACCACGTGAGATGCTGAGCACGCGGATCGCACGACAAGAGACTCGCCCGCGCACGGCCAAAAGCCAACCTCCACCTTCACGGTTTTACCCAACCATATCATGGAAAACGCAGCCTCCCAAGGAGGTCAAGTAGCCGCATGCTCCTCCTCAACGCTGCCATACGCCACCACCATGACCCAGCCGTGAACCCACCAGTGTAGCCACCGATAGCCATCCCGCAAGCCTCTGTTCCTCACTCTCGAAACAGAGGATCTGTTCCTCCTACCTTGAGCCACTACGACACCTGCCCACCGAGAGCTCCTTCATGTTGCAGCCCCAGAAACTGTCGGCGAGATTTTCCGTCACCCCAGGTTTGCCTCACGCCACCTCTGCCGCACGGTAGTCTCCCTCTCTGTTTTATCTCTCACGCTCGGCTTGCTCATCCTGTAATCTCTCTCTCTCCATTTCCCTCACCGTATTGCTCTCTCTCTCTCTCTCTCTCTCAGTGCCCCACCACCGTGATCTGCCATTGCCCCCAGCTGTGCAGCCATAGACTTCCACCCAAGCCACCGCTGCACATAGTTTCGGTATGCATGGCCCCTGTCACGTAAAGTTTGATCCTAGGTTATTTTCTCAAAGAGTTATGAGTTTTCTTTCCCAAAATGCCCTTGATTGGGTATGTACCAATCATGTTTTTATCATTTGCTATGCGTGGGATTTTATTTGCAGTATAAGAATTCATATTTACGGATAGAAGTTAATTTACTAAATATATGAGTTTTAAAATATGATTAAGTTAATTACCAAAATGAATCTAAGTTGTAGTTGTTTAATTTTTAAGATATTTTGGTATAAATATATTAGCTAGTATTAAATCTTATAATTTGATTTCATTAGTAAATAAGTTAGATTTTGTGTTTTAGTCGGACTAATTATCTGGGTGTAGATGAATTGAGAAATGTGACGATATTTGAGGATTATGTGAATTTAGTTTTTGAGGAATTAAAATAGGTTATTTTAGAAGTTTAGGATTAAATATAGAAATATGTGATTAATTGGAAATTTACAAGAATTACGTGATTATTTTATAGGTGACGATTAATTATTATTCGACGTTTTGAGGAAAATTTTGAAAAAAGCTAAGAAATCCAAGTAAGCGGAATTCCTATGCTAGACTTTGCATAAAATAAAATGAACTGAGGTCCTTTTTGAAAAATGTGCATGTTTTGCTATGAAAAGAAATCTGAAAACAACCTCAGATATTTGTTCTGCATTACTCATGAGATTCTGTTTAAGAAGAAAGTATTTTCTGTCATGACTGGTGAAGACATAAGCTTATTTTTGACATTCTATTTCTGAACTTTGAAAAAGAGAGCTAATATGAAATTTTGTGTATAAGTTATGTTTTGCGATCTGATTCTGTTCAGTACTCTGTGTTTATAAGATGTGGCACTTAAAAAAACTTTGGCATGACTTTCTGATTCTGATTATGATATGGTGATTCTGATTCTGTTTTGTTCTGATATGTGATCCTGTCACGGGATATAATAGTGACCTCTGGCCCTGTCACTGGATATAATAGTGACTTCTGGCCCTGTCACGAGATATAATAGTGATCTCTGGCCTTGTCACGGGATACAATAGTAACATCTGGCCCGCCATGGGATATATTAGTGGTTTTCTGTTTTGAGTGCAATTGCTTTGGTAACATGATGATTTATGTTCTGCTTGGCTTTCCGCAGAATGCACAATCCTACCACGGGGGTTAAACATGGTATTTGTTCTGATATCATGCTCTAATATGATATGATAAGATGAAGATATTCAGTCATGTTGTGCCAAAGGAGTCTTTGAATATGAAAAGTTGGTTTTTTGAATATGAAATGTTTGAAAAGTCGCTCTGATTTTCTGATAATATGTATTGTTGAGATTTGCATATTGATACTGAAATGTTTGGTTTCTGCATTCTGAACTCTGTAAAAATACTCATGTTTTCATACTAGTATATGTCCTCTGCTTACTGAGTTGTTGATAAGTCACCATTATCTCCAATTATTTTTCAGATGATTTTCGAATAGTCCAGCTAAGGATCAGGATTATGGAGCATCGGTGAGATGATTATTTAAGCATAGTGGATTACTCATAGAAGATTTCTGAGAAGTGACGGATTTTATTAAGAGATTTTGTAGTATTTTAATGACGTTATATTTTGGAGTCTATAAATATATTGATGAATTGTGAGTTTTAAGTTATAGGGAGTAACTCTTCGATCCCTATGGGAATGGGGCGTTACAAGGCTCGTCGACTATTCTTCATCGACCCAGGGGTTACCACTCCATTTTTAAGCACTCCAGAGTGGAGAGAGGAGTTCCACTAGGACATTCCCCCTCCCTAGCACAGGGGATCGTGATAAAACTTTTTCTTTGAAAACATTTCTTCCCCAAATGCATGTAACATGAGACTTAACATGCTTACTTATATTGACATATGACATATGAAATGCCGTGCATGAAACAACCAAGCATAACATGTTCATTTCATAGCATGATCACGTAAAACACATGAAACATCCAAAAACATTCATGAAACCATGGGAACATGCTTACGCCGAAACACTTAGGGTTAAAAATCATGAGATTCATCACTTAAACATGTTCCAATCTTCAAGCATATAACATAAGAATCAAAGCATGATAAAACAAAGCATGAAATCATGACATTTAACTAAGATCCGAAACATATAACATATGTTATGGCCAAAACATCATAGCACATAATCCATCAATCTTGAACATATGAAAACCAAAACATATACAAGTATTTCATGGCATTTTCATCACAAATTCCAAACATGAAATTCCTTCCATAGATTGATACAAGATCATTTTAACATAATCAATTAATCAAACAAGAAATAACAAACAAAACAAACATGAAAAATGAAAAGATTTACATAATCATATACAAGTGTTAACCAAGAGTAGGTTGAGTGTATACTTACAAAATCCTCATAATAGAATACTAGCAAGCTGTAAATCTGAACATATCATATTAGAGAAAGCATCTAAAACACTAACTCATGTTCTTAAGTGTGTGTGTGCGTTTCTAGGGCATAACTTGGCTTTAAACTATTCGGCTTCTAGGGTTATTAGGTTAAAACCCTCTTCATTTCACACATGAGGTAGAAAAAAACCTAAGGTATCCAATAAAATATGAGATGGTCGAAACATGGAGCATGAATTCCCCCATCACTAATCGGTCTCAAGAGTTTCTCTTAGAAACCCTAGGTTATTTTCCAACAAAATCATAGGAAGTGTGTTCTATCATTTCTCAAAGTCTAATGAGACTTGAATCACATTTTTGGATTGAGAAAAGATTTGTGTGTGAACTAGACTTAGGAAAATCGAATCTTACCTTGCAAATCCTTGGGGTAGTGCCGAAATCCTTCTCTTGCAAGGATCTTTCTTGTTTGGTTGGTGAGAAAACACAAGAGAATGGGAGAGAGTTTTCAAAAGAACTTGAGCGAATTGAGTGGAGAGAGTGGAAACTCATACAAGAATCCAAAAAATGGCAAAGGAAAGCCTCCTAGGCGTGTACCCTTCTCTTATATAGTGACCCTTCACTTCCCTCATTGTTTGAATAAAAATCTTTGCATGTGAGACAAGTGGCAAGGTTCCTTCCTCTTCCTCTCTTAAAAACCGAAAACCTCTTGGAGTTCCCCACTAGATTGCATTGGGAAAGGGCAAAATCTTGGAGGTGGCGTGTGGGCTTCCCTCCTTGGCCGAAAATCACATTCCCTCTTATGCCCTTCCTTTCCTTTAACAAGTCCACATCTTCTCAAGGGGTAACTTAGTAAAACCGTGCATAACCTTTCCTATTCCCAACAAAAGGCTCTTGGCATGGAGGACAAGTGGCATGGGCGTGTGCCCTAGCCTTAGCCATCCCTCTCACTTTCCATTCCCAAGGTGTTGCTTCATCTTCCCCATGCTTATTCCCTAGCTGACCCTTCACATTTCATTGGTCCACAACACACTAAGTGACAAGTGGCAAGCAAAAGGAATGTTTAGGGCATCCTAACCGGCGCCAAACTTGTCCTTGATAAAAGTCTCATCCCAAAAGTCTTCTAGAACCTTGGTGCATGTTTGACACATGGAAAAATCTTAACAAAATTCGAAATCCCAAAGGCCTCCTTCCAATTTCCTATGCAAAGTTTCTAGAAAGATACCATTCCACTTCCCTAGGCTCCCCTTTCCAAGTAACCTACCTTGAAACTTGATTTCTGGACCAAAAGCAATGGGCTAGGCGTGTAAGCCCATTTTGGTGCTTTCTTACACCTCTTTTCCCCGTTAGCCCACTTTCAAGACTGGGTTCAAAACAAAAACATTCTTGGGTCACATAGCACTTAACAAATTTAGAATTGGGTCATGGGCCTAAACCATTGGACCTAAATTCCCAAGTAAGACCGAAATTCTAAGGTAACTAGAGCCACTCTCCTCTTGGGCTTAAATCACTACATCAAAGGCTTATAAGACTCCTAAAATACTATGGCAACCTAGAACAATTCTAAGGGCTAAGCCTAGACGAAACTCGGGCCATCACAGCTAATTTGGAAGAAGGGAGGCTAACTTTGGAAAGTGGAAATTAAGGGAAATATGGGATTGGAAGGATGTTGGCTTAAAATGTGTTTGTGAGTTAAGAAAATACATGAAAATATATGAACAAACTAGAAAATATAAGAACGAACTATGGATAATTTGGATATTGAATGGAGAATGGAAAATATGCAAAAGATGGATAAAAGATTCAAAACCTATTCACGAATTGCAAGGTGATAAAACAAAGATCGATAAATGGAACAACACATATTCACGAATTGCAAGGTGATGATACTCTCCTTGGGATTCATGAATTGCACCCAAGTAGTCCAAGTGTAAAAGTACCAAAAGTGATCTCAAGATCAAATAAATCATCCACAAAGGAATTTGCCAAAAGATGTAAAATGAAATATCTAAGGTCCTATTTAAAGTAATAACATAAGTGGAAAATCCTAAAGGCCCCCTTGTAAATTAGGTCTTGGGTGGCCTCCATGATGGCCTGTAGCATGTGTTGGCCCTTGGGCATGGCTGGCATGGCCTAGGCAAGGGGCCCGGGTACTAAGGCTACTAGGCTGGACGCTGGCCTGCTGCTGGGGCACGCTAGGCTAGGTGCATGGGGCTACTAGCCTACTGGCATGGCCCAAGTAAGGGGCCTGGGCATTGGTGCTGTAGATGGCATGGCAAGGCCCAGGCAAGGGCCTGGGCACTAGGGGCATGCTACTGCTGTGTGCTGGCAGGGCTGTCACTAGCCTCGTTGGGCGGGCCATGGTGTAACGCCCCAAACCCGGTTGGCTTGGAGAATTACTACCTGTCACTTAAGAACATGTTTCCCAGTACAACTAAAATAAAACTCCATAACTTTATTAGCAAAACTCAATGTCAAGTACTTAAATAACCAGATTGAAACTCTACAAAGTCATTACTGCAGCAAAATAAACTAAGGAGTCCAAAATCTCCCTGTAGTCATAACAAACCAAACTAATAACTTCAAAAGTCTTACTAAACCCAAGTCCAAGATATAATTAAATCTAAAAGACATTAAAACTAAAGGACATCAGAATTCCTTCTTCTAACATCCTCTCCCAGCTTAATCATGCTCACCAATCTAATCCAGGTCCTCAGTTGGACTCTCCACATCATCTGAAAAATATTATGAAGATAGGGAGTGAGTTATCAACAACTCAGTAAGCAGAGGACATATACTAGCGTGCAAACATGAACATTTACAAAGTATAGCATGCAGAACAAAACATTTTCCAGAGTTATCATGCATAGCTGAACATATTTTCAAAAGTAACAGAGCGATGGTTTTAAGACACGTAAAACCCATAATACTTTGACATAACATAAACTGAGTATCATCATCAGATCAAAACAGAGCATCAAACAAAGCAGAGACCATGTTTTACCCCCGTGGTAGGGTTGTGCTAACCCTGGTGGCCAAACCAGGCAGAGACAGAGGTGAAATCTTTCTTTTATTCTTCTTGGAGCCCCGAGTGTGCACACAGGAAAGACCACAATAAAACCACTTTGTTTCCAAAGTGGGTGCACTCAGAGACAGAGAAGTTAGTACCAACCCAAACAGAGCAGAGCATAACAGAACAGAGCAGAGCAAAGCAGAGATAGAGTCAGATACGAAAACCAGTACACCATGCCAAAGGTTTTCAGATGTTATATCAAAATAATACAGAGTACCAAAATAGAATCAGACAGTTTACCCACACTTAACACAAAAGCTAGAACATCTTTCTAAATACATGCACAACTTTTCATATTCTCAATATCGCTCCTTTTTCATATTTCAGAAACCACATGACAGAATTTAGCTCATGTCTACACAATGCATGTCAGAACATATTTTTCCTTTTTCATAAAGATTTGATGAATAATTCAGATAAGCGATCGAGGTTGATCTTTGTTTTTCCCAAGTTCCCATTACATCACAAAATATGCAAGTTTTCATAAGGTCAACCTCAGTCTTATTAACTTGTATAAAACCTAGCATAGGAACCCTGTTTACCTGGACAATTTAGCTTTTCATAATTTTCCTCAAAACTGTCAAGTCGAAAATAAATTATCACCTATAAAAACAATCACATAATTTTCGTAAGTTTTCAATCAATCACGGATTTCGATATTTAATCCTAAACTTCTAAAATAACCTATTTTAATATCTCAAAACTTAAAACCCTTATAATCCCAAAATATATCATCACTTCCTAAAAATCACCAATATTCACCATGACCAACATCAAACTCAAAACACCAATATTTAAATCCGAAACAGCCAACAAATTTCATAGCATAAACCAATCTCACACAAACAACTCCATCATCCAATCCAACCGACCCCTTTACTCCTCGGACTCAGTTCGGCACAACCAACAAATTCACAGTAAATATGAATTAGTGTAGAAATGCATTTAAATCTCAAAAGTTCTTTGGGAAAAATACTTACAATGCTATAATATAATTTTTGAAAGATCACGGAGGTGCTAGAAGCGGCAACGCAGCAACAAAACAGTGCCAAATGCACTGTGGCCGTGGGTCTCAAAAACTCACTTTTGAACGGGTGTAAACGAAGACCCGAGATTGATAGGGTAGGGCTTAGGGATGTCGGTGAGACTAGTGGTGGTGGTGGTTGGCCGTGGGTGGCGGCGCAAAAGGCGGTTGAAGTGCAAAAACACCCAAAACGGAAATATTGATGGTGGGGCTTCACCGGTGACAGATCGGAGGTGGGGTTGGGTCCATTGGGTTGCTAGGAGGTCGAGGATGATGTGGTGAGAAGATGGTGGCCGGAGGTGGCGCGATAGCGGCGCAAGGAGTGCCGCGGCTTGGTGTGGTGCGTGGGGGCTATCGACAGCGAGATAGGGGCTGGAAATGGAGGGGTGGGGTCGCCGGCTTGTGGGGGAGGCAATGGGTTGGGTGGTGTCGCCGGACGGTGGCTCACGGCGGCGGGCTGGGGAGGAGAAGAAATCGCACGGGGAGAAGGGGGTTGTGGCGCGCAGGATGCAGGGGAAGAAAAAGAAAAAGAAAGAAAGGAAAAGAAAAAAGGAAGAAAAGAAAATAGGAAAGAGAAAATGTAGGGAAAGAAATGAGCTCCAATCCTCATATCTTGGGTCACAAAAATGATCCAACGGAAACGATTTTAAAACAGCAAGTAAAATAAAATAATTCAAACGCAATGATTAAAATGAAAATAAATAATTAAACCCAACAATAAGTTAATTTAATATGAAAAACAATTTAAATGTATTACAATAATCAATTATAAGAAAGCACTTCAGAATAATTTTCACAAAATTAAAATCATAAAATAAACCCACTAAAAATCCAACCAATTTTAAAATAAGAGAATAAAATTTTAAATTAATAACAAATAATCTTTCAATTAAAAATACACTAAAATACGGGGTGTTACACATGGCATTCTTGTGGGCCTGTCCTGGGCATGGTGGGGTGCTGTGGGGCTGTCAAGGAATGTCAGCGACAGTGTTGAGGCCTGGTTCGTGGGGTTGTCGGGGCAGTTGTGACATTCGGCTTGCTTGTCGAGGGGGCGTGGTTTCTGTTTATGGCATCGACTTGGTTGTGCAGGGTCAGCGATGGTTTGCGACTATTTTGAGGGTGCAGGAAGACGTGCAGCAGTGAAGGTTTTCTCTCGGTGGTTTTCCACTTGGTGTGGGGAGGACGTGGGTTAGCAACTGAGTTCAAATTGCTCTGGTTTTTGGGTGGCTAAACAGGGGCTTGCACAGTGGCTCGTGATGACTCCGTTTGTGATTTCAAGGCTAGGCTACGGTGGTGAGTTCATGGTGGCTTGGATACAGTGTTCACGTGTGGGTTGACGGTGGTTGAGTGTGGAGGTCTACGGTTTGTGTGGTTTTTCGTGGGGTGCTTGCCACTCTATTTTTGGGTATGGAAAATAGAGGAGATTTGGTGTTATGGTGGTGCTGGGTTGGGATGGAACGGTGTTGGCCCTGCTGTCCGTGGTGGTGGAACTAGTTACGGGCTCACGGCTCTCCAACGTGAACCTCCGTGCATGTACTCCTTTGGTGCAACGATTCCAAAACACAAAATGACGAGAGAAATCGATGTAATCATGGTATTCGAAGAGAGGGATTTTCGAATGAGGGGAACAAATTGAAAATCTAAGAGGAAGGGGGAAAAACTGTCGAGTGAAGGAAAAGAGAACCAGAGAAAAAAAAAATCTTACTTGCTTAAACGATGCCATTTGGCTCCTCCGCAGGCCTCGGTATTTGATAAGTGTATGAAAGTGCACTCTAAATACCCTATTATTAGACTAAAATGCTAAAATATGACTAGGAATTATATGAATTAATTTATAGGAATGAATTTATTCTTTTATTTATTTTGAGATATTTTTAAGTACAAATTATTTTATTTTTAATTTCAGAGTTCATAAATTGAATGGCATGCATTTTGACTTGGACGTGGGACCAAAAGACACGGAGCAACTTTATTCCTCTTGGAAGGCCAGTAGATTTGGATGGGACTTTATCATTTGAGTTTGAGACGTAAGAGAGGAGGAGTCTTGAATTTACTTTGACTTTGACTTCCTTTGGTGGGAGATGTAAGAGAGGAAGAGTTTTACTTGATTTTGACTTCTTTTTTGGGGGGAGGCGTAAGAAAGTGGTGGAGATGTTTTTTGGGCTTGGACGCTCACACAGATGGAAAATAAAGAAACTTCTCATGGCCGCCATTTGTTCTATTTTTTTTTTTGAGATTTTTGTTGTCTATTATATTTATGGGTAATTAAATTTTCAAGCATGGCTAGGGATGAACTTGCACAGTAGATGATATTTTTATTTTTTTTTAATTTATGTATTTGATTTTCAATTACTAAAACTCTTTTGTTTTATCATTCTTAATTTATTATTGATGTTTTCTTCTCCGAATAATCATAGAATTTATTTTGTTTATGGATTCTGTCATGCTTTTTGTATTGAATGAATTAGCTCTTTGATTATGTTTGGATTAATTATTTTTCTATATTGATTTAATTCTTTGCTGCAATATCCCTCCCTAAGTATATTGTTGTTATTGGATTTTCTCAATAGTGATAATAATTTATGTATTTAAAAAGTGGTGAATGATTTTTCAAAGGGTTACATTTGGTTTAATCTTGGTTTATAAATCTATATCTTCCGATTTGGAATTTTGGGAATTGAGTTCCCAATTGAGTTATTCATTGAATTAAGAATAATTAAATACCAGATTTGTGCAAGGGATTCCCGACGCTTTACTGTTTGTTGTCAAATTTGAGTACTTTTTTCCGTTAGTCACTTTGCTTCACTTTAATTTACATTTAAAATTAATTTTTGTTCTCCATTAATCATTTAATATTTTTCTTTAGTTTCTTTGTTCCTTCTACTATTCTTTTAATTTGTCTCTCTGTGGAATCGACACCCCAAAGCTATGCTACAACTACCGCATTATTCTTTGGGCATAATCAGTATTACAAGTAACCTGTGACCATAGTCAAGTGGTAGTTAGGATCGTTAAGGAAAGATAAATTTTGGATCATGATTTGACAATATAACTTCCACCATTGATTTAGTAAGTATTTTCCTTAGAATTCTAGAGCAATGTAGATTTTTGGAAAAATAAGTGCCAAGAGGCCAATAGTAGGATGACAAGTGGCATGAAGGAAACTTGTTACCTTAATGGGCTTGGAATTTTGTCCATAGCAAGCTAAGTGAATTAGACGGATTTGAAGAAGGCCCACAGTTGGTTATAATAAGAGTCCAAACTTAATAAGATAGAGGGCCAAGGATAGGTCTAAGACTATAGGCCCAACTTAGTGATACCTAAGACTAAGGCTCCTTAGTGAGCTATTGAGGCCCAAGGAAAAGCCCATTGTAAGGCCCACATAATGGTTTAAATCTTTCCAAGCATATTGAGATCAACAAATAAAGTCCATACCAAGTTGAAAATTTGCCAAAAATATGGGGGGATCAAATTTTCATAATTCAGTTTATAGCTCTCCTCAAAAGCTCATGAAATACTCAGGTACTTAAGTAAAGGAAACATGTAGTATAATTGCAGATTACTAAGTGTGAAAAGTGTGTGGCTAGGCTAGGAAGATTGACTGTCAGATTTTATCATGCCACTCCAATATCACAGCTAAATTAAGGCGAATCAATATTGACATTGCTCTAATTCAAAACCATTGCAGTTGGTGGCTTTCACGCTATCACACTTTAAAAGATTTTTTTTTTTGAAACTACGGTGATAGACAACCTTTTCCAAAGCACTCTATATTTTTTCTCTTTGTTTTGTCCCATTTCTCAAGTGTTTTATTCATTTCCAATCAAGAAGTGATTGGTGGCAACTTTGGTCTCTCTTTTCTTTCCATTTTTTTAAATAAACCATTAAGATGTGGTTCATTAGAATTCTAGTTAGCTATAACATTGATTGCTAAGGTTCAGAAAAATTAGCTGGGTAGAAAGGGAGGCTCCTCTCCTTTGGTGGAAAACTTGTTTTTAATAAGCATGTTTAGAGTAGCTTGCCAATTCACATGCTTTCAGTTCTGAATTTACCAAATAGAGTTTTGTCAGCTTTGAAAGGGATTTTCTCAAATTTTTTATGGGGATCAACCATAGAAAATAGGAAAAGAAAGTGGATTTCCTGGAGGAAGATTTGTTTGCCAATAGAAGAAGGGGGGCTTGGGATTAGGTAGTTATCATAAGTGCAAAATTCCTTGCTCATGAAGTTTGCTTGGAAAATCCTTCAAGGGGGTTCGTTATGGGCAAGGTTCTTCTTGGCCAAATATGTGGGAGATAAACATATTTTTTCAATTATGAATCTGAGGAAAGGGTCTCGGTTCTGGAAGGGGATTACACGAGTAATGCCAATGGCATTGAAAAATTCTGAATGGATTATTCGCGAAGGAAATGCTGATTTCTGGTTTGATAATTGGCCAGGTGATGGGTGCTTGGTAGAACATTGTGTGGTGAATGGGGATTCAGGTTTGCAAAGATATTTGTGATCGGCTACTGGATGGAATGTTGAGCAGTTGAGAGCGTTGGTTCTAGAACAACTGGTTCAAAGAATTATTATGTCAGGAATCCGAGTGAAGGAGGGGGAGGATCATTGTGTATGAGCCCCGGTGGTAGATGGCTTGTTTTCCACTAAATCGGCTTGGTAGATTGTGCGGAGAAAGGGAACTTTGTGCTCCTGGCGTTGTTGGTTATGGCAGCAGCAAGTGCCCAAGCAGATGGCTTGTTGTTGCTAAAGGGCTAAACAAAATTCACTCCCAGTGGATGAGGCGATCATGCGATTGGGCATCCCTTTGGCTTTGAAGTGTGGCTGCTGTATAGAGCCAAAAATGGAGACGTTAGATCACGTCCTATGTGAGGGGGAGGGTCCAAAAAAATTATGGGATTATTTTGCTTCTAGTTGTGCTATCCGATTGCCACGACAACTGACTTGGGATGGAATGATGAATTTTTGGTGGAGACGTGTGGTATTGTCTTCACAGGTTGGTTGGGTCCGTGGTGTGCTACCTATTATTATTTCTTGGGCTCTTTGGAGGGGTCGTTGTGCGTCTGGCATGGAGGGTGTAAATTTTGATTGGAGGGTTGTTGTGAGAGTGGTGAAGGTGAACTTGAGGGATATTTCTAAGGGATTGCGAAGCTTTAAAAAGAGGGGAGTGAATGATTATTCAATTTTGCAGGAACTTAATTGCCCGATCATTCCGATATGTGAAAGAGTTCCAAAAGTTATTAGTTGGAATCCACCGGAGAAGGGTTGTATGATGCTTAATGTGGATGGGGAATCTTGTAGAAACCCAAGGAGGTCTGGAGGTGGGGGTATCATTCGGGATGATGGGGGAAAGGTGGTAGCGGGGTTTTCTCATTTTTATGGTCATGCGACGAAAAATATTGAGGAATGTGGGCTCTCCTTGATGGGCTTCGGTTGTGTCATTCACTTGGGATGAGAGATTTCTTGGTGGGATCTGACTCTAGTGTGGTGATGGGTTGGCTAGCTTCCGAGGTTTGTAAATATTGGTTTCTTTGGGATTTTTGGGATGATATACAATCTCTTGTTTGGTTGCTCAACGTTCAATTTCGGCATATTTTTAGAGAGGCCAACATGGCGGCTAATTTTTTGGATAGAGAAGGGGCGATGGATAGATCATTTGATTTTGTAGGCGAGGACATGGTGCGAGGTAGGCTTAGGGGGATTGTGCGTCTTGTTTTATTGGGTATACCTTATATACGTTATTGAAGGGAATGGATTTATTTGTGAATTTTTTAGATACTTTCTTTGGAGCTTTTTCTCATAGGGGCTTATTTTTTGTTTCTAAGGTATTCCTTCGCCATAAGCAAGGTCGTTTATTAATAAGATTGGAAGGGGGTCACTCATGGACAAGTGATCCTCGACTCTTCTAAAGAAAAAAGGGAAGGCCAAGACTTTAGGAGCAATTCCACGGTAAGAATGCTACACTTCGATTTCTTTCTTCTCACAGTCACACACACCTGATCCAAGGTGTAGGAGATCTCAAAGTGAGTTTGAGATTTCGAAAAACACACTCACACAGACGGTTTCAATGGGCTATTTCATCTTTCAAAATATCTAAGGTTTTCAAGGAAGGGAGACTGAAAGTTTGAGGACCCAAATCCTCAAACCAATCGGCCATATCACTTGCACATCTATTTCAAGTTCGTGACCTAGCAAGGGTCAAGTAAACTCAAAGGTTTCATCATCTAGAAACCTATGGACCGAATATTTGAAAGGGCCACTTTGGGCAAAATGACCAACCCTAGTTGCCCCTGACACACATGCACACAGATTAGCATGAAATCCTTGTTCTAACAAGTTGTATCGTCCATTACCTCTAGCTAGCATTTTCTTTGAAGGACTTTTGTAAGTAAACCCTCAACCTATTTTCGATTAACATATGTATATATTTGTGTGAATCTTTCATCTTGTTTGCTATTGTGTATGTTGTTTTCTAGTGATTTTGGTGAACAAATATCTTGTTGTGAGTTGTATAAGATCACGTGTATTAGGGTTTTAGTTTGTATGGTGTTACACCATGGTTTTAAGTGATTTTGGGTTTCAGCTACAGATTAGGGTTTTGGCTTGTGTGATGATTTGCCATGTTTTCATGATTTAGATTATGTGATTATCTTTGCCTTCATTTATAGTCTATTTTGTTACGAATTTGATGCATGTTAAAGATGAGTTTCACTTGGTAATGAACCCTATGAGTTTCGGCCAAGCATGTTTGTGTATATTTAGTTTGAGCATTTTGATGTTTTATTTGTAATATGCTTCAGATATTGCCTATGCATCATGTTATGCTTATATGTTACCATGTCATGAAACCGAATGTGATATGCTTATTCATGCATACACGACATTTCATACGTCACATGTCTTATGTAACTAAAAGCATGTCTTAAGTCTCATATCACATGCATTTGAGTAAATGATATTTTCAAAAGTAAAGTACAGGTTTATCACAACCCTGAATGCTAGGATGGGGGAATGTCCTAGTGGAACTCTTCTGTCCACTCTGGAGTGCTTAAGAATGGAGTGGTAACCTCTAGGTCGACAAAGGAATGTCGGCGTACCTTGAATGGATCTTTTTGGAAAAGATGTCGTAGGGAGATGGCACCTAACGCTAGTGGGTGCCATGACTAAGGCAAATAACTCGTCGAAGTACTGTTGTGTTATAATGAATATGAATAAGACGTATTCACCATGGTATATAGACCATTAGTGGTGCGGTAACTAACAAGAACATGCGGTGCATAGGGGAGTCGTGATGTGTCCACCATATGTTATATGAAATGAATATGGCCATGAGCTCACATGAAATGTTATGATATGAATGTGTAAAGATCAATATGAAAATGATGTCAAAGATGTTTTTCCGAAAATTCTAAGGATCTCTGTTACATGTCTTTTGAAAAAGGTCAAGTGCACAAGTTAAGTTTTTTGTCAAGTCATATGTCGAGTACATGTCCATGCATGCATTTCATGATTTGCCATTTGTATGCTTATGTTAACTATTGTATTTACTTGCTAACATTTCTTGAAATCTTATTGTGGTAGTTTCCATTACTATTCCCCACACAAAATGATAGAAGTCGTGACAAGTATAGAAGATCACACCCATGGTGAAACGCAAGAGGACGGTACCCCCAACCATTGAGGATGTACCAAAGAACAATGGGAGCTTGACAGAGCCCTCTTTGTTGGATAGGGTAGAGAACGCCGACTAGCTCATTACCGAGGCATTACAGGTCATTGACAAGCTGAAGAGGTTAAGGAATCAGGACAAGGACCAATTTTTGGAAAAGAGAAAGGAGCCTGACTAATCTAAAGAAAAAAAAAAAAAAAACAAGGGACCACTTTTCTTGTGCCAGGAAACATGTTTTGGATTTCTAAGACTTCACCTTTTGAGATTGGTCCTTTTGTTTTGGGAAAACGTTTCAGTACTTATATTGTGATTGACAATGAATATATATTATCTGGTACTTTTGAAAAGCATGCTATGATAAGACAATGCTTGGGTCATGTTTAGTCTTACGGTACCATGTGCTAATGTAACTGCTTTAGGCATTGCTTACTTTTATACGAACTTTACATTTTCTGCTGCGATATTTATTGCATATTGCTAGTATACATAGGTGCATTATATCTTATTTTTCATGTGCCTTGTGTTGCATGTCCTGGCATTTCAGTCACCGTCCAATCCTAAGCGGGGGCTGGGGGCACCATAGAGGTTGGTGCATGAAATGCATGGAACCACTAATTAGGTTTGAGATCTGTAGTTATAGGCTTTGATCTTATAGCTATAGGCTTGAATCTTGAAGGAAGTGAAAACTAAAGGAAGATACACGTGTAGGGTCGCAAATGCAAGTTGAAGAAAAGTAACCTTTCTCATAAAAGGAGACTAGCCTGCACTGGTTTTGTATGATTCAAGAGAAAGAAAGAACTATGGTACAAAATCGACATGAGGATACTTCTCTGAGATGTAGAGTCCAGGAAACTGGAAACCCTTCACTAGAAGGAGGACAAGCAATAGTGGAAGCTATTTGCCAGATGACTGAGGTAGTGCGCAATCAGACAGTGCAAGGGCAGAATGTTAGGCAAGAACAGCCCAAAGGAGGAAATCATGGATGTCCGTATGAGAAATGTCTGGTGTATAGATACCCTAATTTTTTGGGAACAGAAGGAGTTTTAAGGGCGAATAAGTGGCTCATCGATTTGGAAAGGACCTTCGATATAAGTGGATGTACGAAGGAACAAAAGGCCCAATATATCAGACACATTCTTCAGGGAAAAGCCGATATATGGTGGGACACAAAACAACAACTGCTTACACGAGAATTGGGAGACCTAGTTGCTCTCACATCGAAACGGTTCAAGATGTAGTTCAATAATCATTTCTTTTCGAAGACGACAAAGTAGCAAAAGGCTCTAGAATTTGTAAATTTGACGCAAGGCAGCATGACAGTCGATCAATATGCTACTCGTTTTATGGAATTGGAAAGATTCACACCTCATTTGATTGGTATGGATAAAATGCAAGTGAAGAAGTTTCAAGATGGTTTGCAACCCCATATCTGAAACCAAGTAGCCTGCTTGCGAATAGAGAATTTCCAAGAACTGGTCAATGTCACTTCAATAGCATAAGTGGAGCAACAAAGACTGATTACTTACGCTCAAGCAAATCGTAAAAGAGGATTGCCTTATTCTCCTGGAGGATGTATGGAGAAAAGAAAGGTCCCCACTATCTTGAAAAAGGGAAGGGTGTAGAAGTCGGGAACCCAGCACCCGTCACTCCACCACCATGTCGATGATGCAGAAAAAGGCAATACGGTGAGTGTCGACTAGCTACGAGAGCTTGTTTCAGATGTGGTCGGACCAACCACATGATCTGAGATTGTCCATAGAACACGCCTGGAGGAGCATTAATGCCAGATGGCAGAGCAAAGACTAAGGTCTACTCCATTACACTAGGAGAAGTAAACCTGGAAGCCGACGAGACGGCAGATGTTGGAGTGATTACTGGTAACAATTCCAACTTTGCCTTATCTGATAGCTAGTATATGTTTGAGAATCTTTGAGTAACCCTAGTTTCCCTGTTAGGTAAAGTTAAATTGAAGCAACACATGGTTTGTGCTCTGTTTTATTTTGGAGCATCGAGATCTTTTGTCTCTGTTGGTTGTGTGCAACGATGTGAGCTAGATGCGGAACCTTTATCTCAAAGGGGTTCTAGTAGCCATTCCGAACGAAACAATAATTGGATGCACACCTGTAGTTAAGAATTGTCACTCGGAAGTCGTGGGTCTAACTTTGACAGCTGACTTGATTGTTTTCCACTTAATGGAATTCGATCTAATCTTAGGAATGGATTGGTTGTTGAGGCACTACGACAAAATAGACTATTGAAGGAGAGAAGTGGTATTCAACTTACTGTGAGGGATAGGATCTGTTATATGGGAGAAGTTGTTAGGTTAGTTCCATCAATGGTAACAGCTAGGCAAGTCAAGAAGAGCTTGACAAGCGGAGCTACCGCCTATCTTGTAATGATGACAAAGGCGACAGAGGAACCTAGGGGAGTTCAAGAAATCCCAGTTATAGAAGATTTTCCTAGAGTTTTTGCTGATGATTTACCTGGATTACCCCCAGACTGAGAAACATAATTTGTGATTGAGCTTGAACTGGCCATGGCCCCAATGCATAAGGCACCATACCAGATGGCCCCAGCAGAATTAAAAGAGCTCAAGGTTTAAATTGAAGAACTTCTAGAAAAGGATTTTATCTGCCCTAGTTCATCACCTTGGGGAGCATCGGTCTTGTTTGCTAAGAAGATGGATGAGACTCTGAGGATGTATATTGACTATCGAGAGTTAAACAAGGTGACTGCCAAGAAAAAACACCCCTTGCCAAGGATAGCTGATCTGTTAGATTGACTACAAGGACCTTCAGTATTCTCGAAAATTGATCTACGATCCGAATATCACCAACTCAAGATCAAGGATCAGGACGTACCTTAGACAGCCTTTCGAACTCGTTATGGACATTTCGAGTTCTTGGTTATGCCTTTCAGATTGACAAATGCTCCAACAACATTTTTGGATTTGATTAATCGAATCTTCAGGCAGTACTTAGACAATTTTGTAGTGGTATTCAGAGATGACATACTGATATATTTCTGAAGTGATGAAGAAAATAAGAGGCATATAAGGATTGTGTTGGAGATACTGCAAGAACATCAGCTTTATGCCAAGCTTAGCAAGTGTGAGTTCTAGCTTAGAGAAGTGAGATTTTTGGGACATGTCATTTATAGTAAGGAGTGGCAGTAGACCCTGCTAAGATCAACGTTGTAACAGAGTGGCAAAGGCTAACTAATGTCCATGAGATACATAGTTTCCTCGGATTAGCAGGATACTACCGGAGGTTCGTAGAAGGGTTTTCTAAACTCTCTAGCCCTTTGATGGTACTTACGAGGAAGAATGCCAAGTATGTTTGGAGTGAGGAATGTAAGAAAAGTTTTTAGGGGCTGAAGAAGAGATTAACCTCAGCACCTGTGTTGGCTTTACCTGAACCACATAAGCCTTGTAGTTTATAGTGACGCCTTTAAGATGGAATTAGGATGTGTGCTGATGCAAGAAGGAAGAGTTGTTGCTTACGCTTCATAGCAACTCAAGGACCACAGATAGAATTACCCTACTCATGACTTAGAAGTGGTTGTTGTAGTCTTTGCATTGAAAATTTGGAGGCATTATCTGTATGGGGAAAAGTGACAGATATGCACGGAGCACAAGAGCCACAAGTATTTGTTCAGTTAGAAGAATCTAAATACAAGGCAGAGAAGATGGGTTGAGACTATTAGTGATTACCAATGTGAGATTAAATATCACCGCCGCAAGGCCAACGTTGTGGTTGATGCTCTTAGCCGCAAGACTTAAACCAATTTTCCATCTCTATTGGCTGAGATGAGGAGTTTGTTGATTGGAGATCTACCTCAGGATGCTAAATTAGTAGTGGTGTAACAGCCCGCTAGAAATTCATCAGTGGAATTTCTATTGACTTTAGGAACCTCATGAAAACCCTGTAAGTTTTTACGAATCGACCAATTGCTCATGTTTTAGCCTGTTAACATAATCAGTGTTATTACCCACTATGGTGCTAGAAATATAAGTTTAATTATTTGAGATAGTTAGAAGTGCTAGAATGTGTTTTGGTTTACACCATTAAGCTCAGTTGATTATTTAGGACTTTATGGAGCAATAGCCCATTTTCATAATTTCGGACAAAATGCCTGTTCGAAATTATGAAATTATTTTTAGGGCACTTCGGTGTTGAATTTCGGTAAACGATTTTCACTATAGGTTAATATGAATATTTAAGATTTTTCAATACTAAGTTTATTATGCATTTTTTGGAGTGAATAGTAACCTTGATAAGTGCACCCAATGCAGTTTTTTCAGAATAACAGTGTGAAATGTCAAATTAGGTTAGAGAAGTTTTACTTGGATACTTGGCAAGATGTTAGCCACACATAGTGATTAGTATTAGACACTTGGCACTATGAGAAGCTATTAGATGGATTTGTGAAGAAAGTCAAGGTGTGAGATCATACCACCTAAGTAAAACTTTGTTTCACTTGATCAACCAAATTGTGCCTGACCAAAGAGGGTTTCAATCCTAGCGAAACCCTATGGTTGGGATCCAATTGAAACCCCAAAAGTTTGGTTGAAATTGAAACCCTAAACAGTTTCCCCAAACGCTAAAGTTGGCCTCCAAACCCTTTTTAATCCGATTTCTAGCATTGTGTTTAATTATTTAATTAAATCACTTTCACATGCTATTGATTAATCAAATCCTTATTAAGACATCATTATCCAACCTTTTAAACCTTGGAAATTTGATTGGGCCAAGAAAAAATGGATTTGGGCTTGATAGGATCTTAAACCCTAACCAAACCCCTTTTAAACCCCAAATTGAAGCCCACCTTGTTGAGGCCCACAAGGCCCACGAATTTGGCCACCTTCGCAAAGCTTCTTGAAGAATTTTCCTCCCCCACATGGCAGACCATTTACTTGCATTGGCTGCACCCAATAGTGCCTTGATGTGAAGGAGAAATCCACCCCATCAATCTCCATATCTCACAGATGCTGTAGCCAGTCCTTGCTCCTCTCTATTCTCCACTTTATGTCACATAGCCACCTCCAATCAAGAGTCATTCAAGCCCATAACTTTCCCCTCCAGAAGTTTAAATTTGTGCAAGACACATTTCACTCCCTTTCATCATTTCTTCACCCCGTTCTTAGAGCGAAACTCAAAAGAGCTCATTCGGGCAGATTTCTGGGTCATTGTGCTTGGAGATTTTAGACCCTTTGTATGCCTTTTAGCATGATGACACCTCATAAAAGTTGTTTGTCTTTGAGTATAGTTTCCGGGGATATCTTATTAATCCCATTCCATGCTCATTTGATCGGTCAAAAGTATTTTTAACCATGGAAATGTCATTTTGTGCGTGAAACTAGAGAGTATGTTATGTTTCAGCATTTTTGACCAAGCTAATGGACATATCTTGGTCTGAAAAGTTTATGGAGTGTTGCGAGCATGTGTTTATGAATGTTCATTGAGACTTTGTTGCATGAATAAAACTTCTGATGATAGATTTTCTTAGATCTAGAAACTTGAAAAATGGAAGTGGAAAAGCAGTTTTCGTTTTGTGAAAGTTTGAATATTTTGTGGTCTAATCTTATTCCAAAGGCTTTGATATTTTTATGTGATAATCCTAAGTCTCTTATATACATGTTAGGATGTTATTTTGAAGATATTTAGGATAAGTTTTAAAGATATGATTTTTCTATGCAAGAGAATTTCGGTTAGGCCTAAGATTTGATGTTTTTGGGTTAGATCCCTGGTTTATTGTGTTTTAGCCATGTGATTTAAGATTGATGGTTGGATCTTCTTTAGGACACATTTTTAAACCATGTGATATTTTAGTTTGAAGATCACATGCTTTAAGCCAAGAATAAAGAGATTGATCAAAGTTAGTTGAGAGAAAAGTTTTTGTTTTTGGACTAAGTGTAAAACCAAAAACTCCAAGTGTTGTTTTGTGACTTTTGTTTGAAAATTTAAAGCATGGTTGATCTTAGGATGATGTTATGAATATATTAGAAGTAAGATTTGATTTTTTGGAATTCTTAGAGATGTTTTTATTAAGGTCAAAACTTGTGATTTAAGGGTTTACAATTTATTAAAAAGTTTGGGTCTTTTTACAAAACGTTTGGTGTTGATGATTAGCTTTTTATTAATGGATATTTTAATTGTATTTTTAAACTTAGGATGGGAAGATCTTTGGTACAAAATTTTGGTTTAATCATGGGTTTTGAAGATGAAAGAAATTGCAACCAAAATCATGAGAAATGACTATGAATGTTTCAGCCATAGTGAATTTTCTATAGTTGTGAATGGTTTTAAACTTTTCTGAGTTGATATTTGAGTTTAGGACAAAATTTACACGAGGAATGTAAATTTGAGTTTAGGACAAAAATTACATTTTTGTAATTTTTGGAGTTAGGATGTGAAATCCTTAAGTTAGGGTTAAAATGGTTATTTTTTCACATGTAGTGGGTAAAATGGTAATTTTACTCTAAATTATCTCTTTTCACATATTTAATTGTTAGTAATTAAATTTCTAACTTTTAGAATATCCTCTTACAGTTCTTTATGTTTCGTGCTTTATTCTCGTAGAATGCGACGATCGAGGTAAGTTAGCTCTTAACTTACTATCAGCTTACTGTGTATATGTGACGGGTAAGGGAACTACAATTTATGTTTGTATGTTGTTATATCTGCCATGCCACGCCATGTCATCACATGCTTATCTATTACATGAATTAATCTGTCACGAAATACTTATTTGTTACACAATATATTATGTCTCATGTTACTGCCTGTTTCAAGTATGTCAAATTACGTATGCCATCTATTATATGTATGTCATGTCACGTAATATTCACTATATTATGCCATGTTACGAAATATTGCCTGTTACATGTATGCCATGTTATGAAATGTTGTCTATTCCATTTATGTCCCAAGGTATGTCATGACTGTCATCCTATGTTCATGTCATGTTATGCTACGTCAGGACTTTTGTCTTTTCGTATTTATCTCATCCCATCTTGAATACAGTTTGTGTATCTCAAGAACAGTCTTGTTAAGTTATTCATGTCAATCACGACCCTAGGCTCTAGGATAGGGTAGTATCCTAGTGGAACTCATTTGTTCACGCTGGAGTGTCTAAATAGGTGTGAAATTCCTTGGGTTGACGAAGTACAGTCAACAGGTTGTGAATAGGGCCTAACTAGCTGATCACCAGAGTGCGCCAGACACTAACGCCGATGGAGCCACACTTTATTTTACGTGTGTCCATAGCCAGTGTGGCACAAACAATTCATGGGGTCACAACAACTATGGAGCATACACTACGTGAGACACAACGATTGTGACATGTAGAATATGTGGGGCCACAACAACTGTGGAGTACGTATTAACGCACTCACAGCTAGTATAGACACCTATGTTGTGATGCGGTAATCGACAGGGACACACGGCTCAAGGGGACCCGTGTAGCACTCATATGGTCAATTTTATTAATTAAATCTATTGAATAAGATTCCAAGTTCATGTATTTCATATTCAAGTTATGTTTCACGTTATGTTAGGTTCAAGTTCACGTTCATGCTATGTTTCAAGTCCATATCATGTTTCAAGTTCACGTTCATGTCAGGTTGTGTTCACGTTCATGTTATGTCATGTTCACGTTCACGTTATGTTTCAAGTTCATGTTTATATTTTGTTATGCTCAGGTTCATGTTATGTTCAAGTTCTTGTTCAAATTATGTATGTTCACGTTCATGCTATGTTTCAAGTCCATGTTATGTTTCAAGTTCACGTTCATGCTATGTTGCTAGTCCATGTTATGTTTTAAGTTCATGTACATGTCATGTCACGTCAAGCTAAGTTTCAGTTTCAGTTTCAGTTTCAGTTCAAGTTATGTCATTTATGTTATGCAATATGTCAAGTTATGTTATGCTTACTTATGACTTTGATTATGCATTCATGCTTTTACTGCCATGCATGCATCGTTAACTTGTGTGGAAGTTTCCTGTTAACTTGTTGAGATTTGTAATCAAATCTCACCATGGTAGTCCCAACTAACATTCCCCCCGAATGGTAGGCGATGTGTCAGGATCAGAGTAGGGAACAAACACTAGCAGACTGAAGGAGGTTGACTAGATGCCGTAGATGTAACGCGAAGCTTACAACCTCCATAGTTAGGTCTTTGGATAGTATTCCGACATCGTTAGTCGAGTTACGCGACTTACTCAACGAACTAGCCCAATAGTGTACTTTGGCAATGTAATTATGGAGCCAGGTCTTCATTGTTTTGAGATTATAGTTTTCTGAGACCCGTGCTGTAATCGTGGATGTTTATTTTGTTAAGTATGCATGGGTTATGTTTTAACTATTTGGGATATTATAAGTTTGGTGTATAATATTGCTAAAAAAAAAAATTATCTGCTGCAAATATTGCATAATGCTAGATGCATGTTAGGAACATTGCATCTTATATGTCATGAACGGGGGGGCAGGTAACCTTGTGTTGCATATCCCGATGCTTCGGATGTCCGTCCAATCCCAAGCGGAATCTATGGGCATCACAAGTGGTACAGGAGATTATACCTGTAACTGAAGAAGAAATATTTGAAGGTCAACGTAAGGACGATAAACTAGAAAAGCTGCAACAGAAGATATTGAAGTCAGAAGGACCACAACATTTCACCATTGGGAGAAATTAGATGTTGTATTATAAGGAGAGAAAAGTAATTCCTAATATCACTAAATTGAAGGAAAAGATTATGAAGGAAGCTCATTGTACCCCTTACACGGCTCATGTCGGTAACACTAAGATGTATCGGGATGTGAAGGGTCAGTTTTGGTGGGATGGAATCAAGAAAGATGTGGCAGAGTTTGTAGCAAAATGCTCTGTTTGCCGGTTGGTGAAGGCTGAACACCAAAGGCCAGCAGGAGAATTGCAACCATTTCCAATTCCAGAATGGAAGTGGGAGGATGTGTCAATGGATTTCGTGATAGGTCTGCCAAGGACGTCGTCAGGGAATAATTCTATATAGGTCATAGTTGACAGACTAAAAAAGAGTGCACATTTTCTGCCCATAGTTAATACAGACTCTATAGATAAGCTTTCTTGGATTTATGTTAAAGAAATAGTCTGATTGCATCGAGTACCTAAAACCATAGTGTTGGACCGAGATACACACTTCTAACAGAGTTTGCAAAAGATCTTGGGCACTCGTTTAAGGTTTAGCAATGCATATCATCCACAGACTGATGGACATGTTGCGAGCATGCATGCTGGAACTAAGTGGTGATTGGGAAAGTCACCTACCGTTAGTGGAATTTGCCTACAACAATAGCTTTTAGGCCACAATACAGATGACACCTTACGAGGCATTGTATGAAAGAAAGTGTAGATCCCAATTGTATTGGGACGAAGTGGGAGAAAAGAAGATATTAGGACCCGAATACTTACAAGAGGTCCGGAAACAAGAAGCCTTGATCCAGGAGAGGATGAAAGCGGCCCAAAATTGGCAGAAGAGTTATGCCAACAACCAATGAAGGAGTCTGGATTTGCAGTAGGAGATTGGGTCTACATCAAGGTGTCACCCTTGAAAGGAGTCATGCGATTTGGTAAAAAGGGAAAATTAAGTCCCCGATATGTAGGACCCTATGAGGTAGTGGAAAGAGTTGGTCCTGTAGCCTATCAATTGGATTTACTAGCTTAGATGCAAGGAGTGCATGATGCATTTCATGTGTCAACTTTAAAGAAGAGTTTCAGAGAAAGACGACTAGTGGTAATGGAGCCCGACAGTATTCTGCTTCAGCCAAATTTCTCATACGAAGAAAGAATGGCCAGTGTAGATCATTGATTGTAAGGAGCAAGAGCTAAGGAATCGGAAGACACCTTTAGTGAAAGTACTTTGGAATAACCCAGATTTTCAAGAAGCGACATGGGAATGGGAGGATTCAATGAGGAATACCCTCAGCTGTTTGTATCTTAGATCGATGCACTTAATGAATGTAACACCCGGGCCCGGTCAAGCCCGCTTTACAAAATTTTTGAGTTTATAGGTATGAAAAGTCCATTTGAAATTTTGAGTAAAATTTTTGGAAGAGAGTATGGGCCTAAACCATTTTTTTGACGGATTATATTTTTTTCTTTTTTGATAGGTTTAAAATCTTTTAATGGACCATGTAGTTTCTCACTCGAAAAATTTATGGGGCTATTGTAATTTTTTTAGGTTGAGTTGAGGTCTAAAACTTAGAGTTAAAGGCCATGGATTAACCCCATTCAAGATCCAAGTCGTAGGACATTTGTTTTCGGGTTAAAGTGCCATACCCCGTGGAAATAATTTCAGACTCCACGTTTCTGCACGTTTGCCTCTGTCTGTCCACAGCATGCATGCACACACACGACTTAACCTTCCATCCGCACACACGTATCTCATCCCTCTAGGGTTTTCTCATCACATATTTATACGCACTGATACACTCATCCCTCGTGCGTGTTGAAGCCAAGCTGCCGCTGCCCTCCTTACATGACCTCGGCCAGCCAGATTTCCCAGAGCATCTGCCCTCCTTGGTGTATCATCGTCATCTCCCAAACGCCTCCTAGGAACCATTCCCAGCCACTAGGCGTCGCAGTCGAGCCCAGCCCGAGAAACATTCGGTAGTTGTTTCATGCATTGTTTCCTTAAAAACCAACTCCCGTGCGACTTCACCATCAGTGGAAGCAACCTGGGTTGTCCACCACGCGTAACCAACTGTCCAGACCTCACCACCGTGCCCATTGCCTAGCCACACGAAGCTGTCGCCTAGCGTCCCTTAGTCTCTACAACAAGCATCGGACTACTCTGTTTTGGTATCCAAAAACAGAGCATATTCAGCCACCTTGAGCCGCTGAAATCACCCTCCACCGAAAGCTCCTCCGCGCTGTGCCCCCACAGAAACTGCCATGGAGGACGTCTCATCACCCCTGTCCGCCGCACGCTGCCTCAGTTTCCCCAGTAAGCTCACGCCATTTCTTGTTGGTGTCTCCGTTCTCTATGTCTCTCCCTCTTTCTCTCATCGTGTGCCTCTTTTGCTCGTCGCCCTCTCTTCCTCTCTCGGCCAGTGACCAGGCACCACCCCACATCTTCCGTAGTCTACCGCTAGCTCCAATCCGTCGTGCCACCATCTCTCTGTAAGTGCCACCGCTGCATTGTTGTTGAGTTTTCTTTTTCCATTCTCTAGCAGTTCATTACAAGATGTGTGTATATATATATGTATATGTATTTTACGTGAACTATAGTAGGATATATTATTACCTTTTTACCCCTTAAAGTATACCTCTAGATTTATTGTTTTGGGTGTTTAACTTTATGAGTTTATATTATGTATTTTGGATTTTGAAATCATGGGTGTATAACATGGACTGCATGTGATTTTTTTTATTTTTAGACTTAGGCACATGTGGGTTTATTTTGTTAAGTTGTTTTTGTAAAAGATTGATTTTTTTTAACGAAATATTTTTTATGAAAATACTGATGAATTCTTGAAGTGATTTGGTAAGTGCAAAATATTTTTTTAAATCCTTTTAAAAGAATATTTTTGATTTAAACAAAAGTATGATCATCTACTTATAATGATTTTGATATAGTTACGCTATTTTAGTTTTATAAATTATAGTAAGATCTCAATTGTAAATAAATTGGAATTTAATGTTTTAGTCCGAGTTATTATGTTGGATATTTATGAGTTAGAAAGTGATGTTGGTATTTTAGGAATGATGAGAATTTAGGTTTTTGAGGAATTAAAATAGGTTATTTTAGCATCTTAAGCTTAAATATTGAGATACGTGTTCGATTGGAAATTTATGAAAATTACATGATTGTGTTATAGGTGAAGATTAATATTTGTTCGGCATTTTTTGAGAAAATTTCGGAAAAGCTATGAAGTCCAAGTAAGCGGGGTTCCTATGCTAGACTTTGCATTTAAAATAAAATGAGCTGAGATTACTTTTTTGAAAATATACATATTTGATGTTGAAAAGAAATCTGAACTGCCTCAGTTATTTGTTCTGCATTACTCATGAGATTCTGTTTAAGAAGAAATTATTTTCTGTCATGACTGGTGTAGACACGAGCTTATTTTTGACATTCTGTTTCTGAACTTGGAAAAAAGAGAGGGAATATGAAATTTTGTGCATAAATTATGTTGTGTAATGATTTTGTTCTGTTCTGAAGATTTTCTGTACTTTGATATGATCTGATGTGATTTCTGAAAACCTCTGGCATAACATTCTGTTTCTATTTCTGTTCCGTTTTGACCTCACCACAGGTGTTAAACTGTGGCCTCTATTCGGTTGGTACCAACTTTTCTGTTTCTGGTGCACCAACTTTGGAAACAAAGTGGTTTTCAGCGTGGTCTTTCCTATGTGCACACTCGGGGCTCTGAGAATGAATAAGGGGAAGATTCACATTCTGTTTCTGCTCGGTTAGCTACCGGGGTTTGCATAACCTTACCACAGGGGTTAAACATGGTATTTGTTCTGATATGATAAGATAATATGTGATGTTTCAGTTTATGTTATGCCAAAGGGATTTTGATTATGAATATTTTCGAACTTTCGCTCTGATATTTTTGTTAATATGTTCTAACGCTGCATTTTGAAAACATTATTCTGATTCTGCATTCTAAAAGAAAATATTTTTGTTCTGCATTCTGAACTCTGTAAATGCTTATGTTTACATACTAGTATATGTCCTCTGCTTACTGAGTTGTTGATAACTCACCCCTTATCTCGATATATTTTTCAGATAATTTTGATGGTTCAGCTAGAGAACAAGAGTAGAAAGTTTTAGCAGGTGTGATGATCAGAGTGGAATAAGTGCCCGAGGGTACAAGTGCTTAATTGAGAGTCGTAGTTAGTAAACTGAATTTATGTTTTGGATATTTTGATTTGATGAGTTAAGGATAATTTCGAGTTTTAGAGAATTTTTAATTTATGTTATAGAGATTTTCTTTATTGTCCCCATGAAGGAACTTAGATATTTGGATTGATTAAATTGATTAATATTTTATTGGATTTTCTGAATTTTATAGTTGTACTATTTAAGTTGATTTGAGGTATTAAGAGTTAACTCTCTGGATCTTCGGGAACGGGGCGTTACAATGAATACATATGTTTGTTGAATATATGTCTTACTCGTTGGTGAGAATTTTTATTCGTTCGTTGTGTTAAGTTTAAGCATGGTAACATTGTATGCACCTACCATACCCTTGGAACAGGGAATGACAAGACCTAGGAAGACCCCACGTATGTTTGTTGCGTCAGTAGCCCAAATTAGAGAAAGACGAGAATGTTGTCGTAGAAATTGACGCGAGATGAGAGACTGGATGATGGCTGCACACTGGCAACAACTAGAGAAGTTTGAGCACCATAGCAGCCATGTAATGGATGCGATTTTTTGAGGGAATATTTTCCTACAACAAGTATTACCACATGAAGAACTACAACCCCCACGTGACCCAACGGTGTGGAAGGACATTAAGAGATAACGTCTACTTGGACTCAACAAAAAGGATGAAACCAGCCAAGCTACAGAAGCCGGTGTGAATAGGTATACCCCATTTGAGACATTAGACACCTCTACAGATCGTATTCAATTTTGCGAGGAAGGGCAACCAATAGAGGAAACCGAGCTGGAGATACAATATAAGCTGAATGAGATGAGAATAAATATGTACTAGGACTAGGATTTGGACGTGATATGTTATCTTTCCCAAGATTCAGTAACAGAAGAAGCAGACGAAGTACCGTCCTCACCATCATCATCTGAAGAATCTACAGCTGCAAGTAAGAGAGGTAATAAACTCGATATTACCTGCTACGAATGCTTTGGTTGATGAATACGGTGCCAATTTCGAGGACGAAATCTTTTTCCTAGGGGGGAGGATGTGATAAGCTAGACTTAGCTAGAATTCTACCTGTATTTTCGTTGCCTAAGTTTTTATTTTAGTAATGGCCATGGATTAGGCATAGACTGATTAAGACCTTGGGCCTCAAGATTAGGCAACTAGGTGGGCTTAGGCCCAAAAAGCCCAAGAGAAGGGCCACTTAAACCCTTGCATTTTTGGCCAACTAGGTGGGCTTAGGCCCAAAAAGCCCCAAAGGACTATAGGTCACACCCCACACCATGAGGCTTGTGCCACTTGTCAAGCATGTAAGGCCCATGAATCTAGACGTGATAGTGGGCTTAGGGGAGAGAGAAAAGAGTGTTTGAGAAGCCAAGGTAGGCTTGCACGCCTACCCTAGTGACAAGCCATTGGGCTTGCCACTTGTCACTCATGCATGGAGGCTTTTAGAAGGGAAATCATGAGATTCACCTATGGGAGGCCAATGGCCACTTGGCCAACACGCCACACACTCACCGAGAACCCCATCTCATGCCACTTGTCAATAGAAGAGAGTTCCAAGAGATCTTACATGGGGAATGACACTTTGAGAAGACAAAAAGTTGATTTTCCTAATGATTTGCATGGGGAACACAAAGAGACTTTAGGATCCCTAAGCCACACGCCCACTCAAGGGTATTTTCAGACATTGTGCCATTTGTTATTCATGCATTGGTGAAGGAAAAAGGCTAGAAGAAATATCACACAAAAATTACTACTGTAACCCTAGGGTTTCGGCCACCACATCCAATCACTTGCCACATGTTATGTTTAGAGTTTCTAAGAGGCATAGGGAAGTGGGAGAGTCACCTAAGGAATGGGCATAGGAAGATGAAGGTTCTTACTTGGGGGAGAGTAAGGGTCATGATGGGGAAGGGGAGGAGACACCATGGGGAAGAGGAAAGATCCTCATGGGGAAAGGAGAGAGGGGGTGGCACTTTGAGGGTCTCCACATGCCAATGACACTTGGCATGCATGCAACAGCCACTTTCTTCGGAAGATGAAGAGGATTTGAGGTAAATTACAAAATTGCACATAGGATTCATTGAACCTAGCCGTAGGAGGGGAGCTTGGAGGGGATTAAGGTTTCAGCCAAGGGAAGAAAAGGAAGAGCCACGCCACATGTCCAACATGCATTGTCTCTTGATGGACCAATTGGCTTCAAGGAGGTAGGCTATATAAAGACCACATGCCATATGACCACTTCTTCTCCTTTGATTCATTTTTGGATTCTGAAGGTATTCTCTCTACTCCATTTCTCTCATGCCATTTAGAGGATTCTCCTAGTCCACACATCATTTTTGCAGACTTTCCTTCCAACAAAACAATGACCATTCACTCTCTACATTCAAGGGAAGGCCATGGCTTTAGGAGAAATACCATGGTAAGAACATTACACTTCGATTCCTTTCTTCTCACAATATCACACACCTATTCCAAGGTGTAAGAGATCTCAAAGTGAGTTTGAGATTTTGAGATTTCAAAGAACACACTCACACACTATTTCAGTGGGCTATTTCATCTTTGAAATGACCTAAGGTTTTCAAGGAAGGGAGACCGAAAGTTTGAGGACCGAAATCCTCAAGCCAATCGGCCATATCACTTTCACATCTATGACAACTTCGTGACCTAGTAAGGGTCTAGTAAATTCAAAGGTTTCATTTTCTAGAAACCTATAGACCGAATGTTTGAAAGGGCCACTTTGGGCGAAATGGCCAACCCTAGTTGTCCTTTGACACACACACACACACGGATTAGGGTTAAACCCTTGTTCTAACAACTTTTATCATCCATTACAGCTTGCTAGCATTTTCTTTGAAGGATGTTTATAAGTAAACTCTCAACCTATTTTCGGTTAACTAATGTATATACTTGTGTGAATATTTCATCTTGTTTGGTATTGTGTATGTTGTTATTTAGGGATTTTTGTGAACAAATATCTTTTTGTGAGTTGTATAAGAACATGCCATAATTACATGTTTTGGTTTGTAAGATGCCATGCTAAGATCACGTGTATTAGGGTTTCATTTTGTATGATGTTACACCATGATTTTAGGTGATTTAGGGTTTCGGCTTGTATGATGATTTGCCATGTTTTCATGATACAGATTATGTGATTATCTTTGCCATGATGTATAGTCTATTGTGTTACGAATTTGATGCATGTTAAAGATGAGTTTCACTTGGTAATGAACCCTATGAGTTTCGGCCAAGCATATTTGTGTATATTTGGTTTGAGCATTTTGATGTGTTATTTGTAATATACTTCAGATATTGCCAATGTATTATGTTACCATGTCATGAAACTGAATATAATATGCTTGTTCATGCATACATGGCATTTCATACGTCACATGTCTTATGTAAGGAAAAACACGTCTTAAGTCTCATGTCACATGCTTTTGGGTAAACGATATTTTCAAAAGTCAAGTACATGTTTTATCACGATCCCAAATGCTAGGATGGCGGAATGTCCTAGTGGAACACCTCTGTCCACTTTGGAGTGTTTAAGAATGAAGTGGTAACCCCTGGGTCGACAAAGAACTGCCAACGTACCTCGAATGGATCTTTTTCAAAAGGATGCTGGAGCGAAGTAGCACCTAACACTAGTGGGTGCCATAACTAAGGCAAATAACTCATCAAAGTACTGTCGTGTTATAATGAATATGAATAAGACGTATTTACCGAGGAGTACAAACCGTTGATGGTCTGATAACTAGTAGGAACATGCGGTGCATGAGGGAGCTGTTTTGTGTCCACCATATGTTATATGAAATGAACAAAGCCATGAGCTCACATGAAATGATATGATATGAATATTTAAAGATCAATATGAAAATGATGTCAAATATGCTTTCCGAAAAGTCTAAGGATCTCTATTACATGTCTTTTAAAAAAGGTGAAGTGCATAAGTCAATCTTTGGTCAAGTCATATGTCAAGTACATGTCCATGCACGCATTCATTTGTATGCTTATGTTAACTGCTGTATGTTGTATATTTACTTGCTAAGATTTCTCGAAATCTCATTGTGGTAGTTTTCACTACCATTCTCCACCCGGAATGGTAGAAGTTGTGACAACTATAGAAGATCACCCCATGGTGAAATGCAAGAGGACGGTACCCCCGACCATCGAGGAGGTACCAAAGTTCAGTGGGAGCTCGACGGAGCCCTCTTTGTTGGATAGGGTAGAGAATGCCGACTAGTTCATTACCGAGGCATTACAGCTCATTGACGAGCTTGAGAGGTTAAGGAATCGGGACAATGACTGATTTTTGAAAATGAAAGAAGCCTAACTAGTCTGAAGAAAAAAGAAAAAAAAAAGAGGGACCACTTTTCCAGTGCTAGGAAACTTGTTTTGGATTTCTAGACTTCACCTTTTGAGATTGGTCCCTTTGTTTTGCGAAAATGTTTCAGTAATTATATTTTGGGAGACAGTGAATATATATTATCTAATACTTTTGAAAAGCATGCTATGATAGTACAATGTTTGGGTCATGTTTAGTCTTAGTTTTACACAAACTTTACATTTTTTGCTACGATATTTATTGCATACTGCTAGTATACATAGGTGCATTGCATCTTATCTGTCATCTATGAGAGGTATGTAACCTTGTGTTGTATGTCCCGGCATTTAAGTCACTGTTAATCCCAAACAGGGGTTGGGGGAGCCATGTTGCTCGAGTCGTGAAATCTTTTTGGGATTTAACAACATTCCTAAGGTTTACAAAAATTCATCCACTAAATTTCTAGCGGGCTGTTACATTATGAAACTGTAACGCCCGTCCTTGTGGTGGGACTTTTTCCACAATATTTTTATAAAAGGACGATGGGAATTACCGTCCTATTTAAAACTTCTCACTTGCATACCTAGGGTGCGAGACTCCACGTTTATAAATTAAAATGTGCTTTGGGATAAAAGAGGTTTACAGCGGAAAACATTAATCTTATAATAAAAAGGTCTTTTGTGCATTTAAAACTCATGCCTAGACTTCTGTACTCTTTCCCATGGGCTGTGTCCGTCCTGATCATGCAGTTCCTGTGGGGTGAGGGACATGCATAAAAACTAAAATGAGTCGAAGACTCATAAGCATTACTTTATAGAGTTAAAATATAGCAACATAGGTTTTCATTCATGCATTCATCACTCGTACATACTATTATGTGCATGCATACGTGCTTACGTGCGCTCGCTTGAAAACTTCACTGGACGGGGTTTTTCTCTTTTAAAACATGGGCATCCTTTTCGTAAAACGTTTCTCCCGTCAGTGCCTTCATTTCCTAAAGGTTCGTGCATTCGTGCGTTCATACATACATGCATACATCCATTCGTTCTTATCACTTTCATAGGCCAGTACACACTGTTACGCCCCGTGTGTTTGGGGTTAGCGGTCTTCCTTTGGACCCGGATTCTGCCCGTGGCCACGTGCTAGGAATCCCTTTCATAGGGGGCAGCACTGGGTGCACTTCCAGTACTACTTACCCGGCATTGCAGTCTACCCATTCATTGGTACCCTTTCATTAATTCATGTGGCCGTTACGTATTTTCATACATTCATGCTTTCATTTCTTTCTTTCTTACTTTTCATTCATGCATTCATTCATTCATGTCAACTCGAAAGAGCTGGAGCTTTCATTGAGTTCGTTCTTTCATTTAACAGTCCTTTCTTTTCATGAGAAAACATTTCTTTTCATGAGAAAATATCGTTTGGGGCATAAGCCTGAAAATGGTCTTTTCGTTTTTCAGTTTATTTCAGTTCTATCCTTTCTTTAATAGTTCGTTCGTGAAAACTTCATTTAAGAACATACATGGGCTTAAATGTCAGCTTTCATGGCGTCCACAAGCGTCACCTTGAACGTCGTCAAATCATGGCGTCCACGAGCCTCACCCTGTTGCGCACAAGAGAGCGTCGGTTCGTAGGATCCATAAAAGCATCCGTTGTCATGCGCTTCATGCATCTTCATCAGTTTATAGATTTTCTTAGAAAACACATACAATAAATATAGCGTATAGTCATCCATTCACATGCGTACAATTAATACTTTGGTTGCGTAAACAGGGGCTGCCAAGGAGGGGCCGTACATACTTATACCTTTGAACACTTAGCATTTTCTTTCGTAAAACGTCTTTAGTCTTTTCTTAAAGCGTCATAAGGAAAAGCTTTCGTTTTCATTTTTCTTTTATCTTAAAAAGACTCTAGAATAGTATGAACGTAACACTTACCTGGACTCCATGCTACTTGCATGTCATTCAGTCCATTCACGTGCTTGTCAGATGGCAACCTACATGCATACACATACCTTAGCGTCATTCTCTATCTAATGCATAAGCTACTTGAACTATAAATAGAACTACACATCACTTAGAACACTCTCCTTCTATCCCATGCACTTACGTGCCCTTCACTATGTTAAACCCTTCGGGGACCACTTACGGTCACCACATCTTCCAACTCAAAGTCTTGTCTCGAGTGCTCATCCACTAAAGTGAACCCATGTTTCACCTTAGGATTAAGACACTAAGACATTCGTCTTACTCTTCTTACAACTGCATTCGACGCATGATTCCGACCGATGGAAATCACACTTCTCAATCCTAACGATGCATCCGTCACTACCTTCATGCATCTTAGCCCACAATAAATACTCATTCCCATCCATACAAGCCACACGGCTCTAAGCCAACTCTGAGGCTTAAGCACTATGTAACTATACTAATGACAGATTACCCATTACATATGGTGAATCTGTCCGACACATGTGTCTCACCATGTTACACATGTACCTTACCCTTTTATCATCTAAGATCAACATATAACATGTTGATCACCTGCTCATAGGGATAAGAGCCATACTCCGATACCAATCTTCTCTTAACCCGGCTAGCATGACTCTTTATGCTACCCATTCCTTTTGACAGTTCATCCCAATACTTAACACGACAAGTCTCCATTCACAACTACTCCTTATGCCACGTTACATAGCCTGAGATTGCTCCAGAGCTACACTGTGACCTTGTCGCATTACCCAATATTCTGTTACGTCAACTCCTGACTCATCACGAGTACGGTTCCTCACGTACTCTCGTCACATCGTGACATCTCGTCACATTCCCCTTACGCCATTCCTACACTTTAACACTCCACCCATCATAAGCATGACTTCCAATAACCACGTCACTTCATGACGTTGCCCAGTCATGCTTCCGCTGCGTACTCTTACACTTGTTCCACTACTTTGCCCATCACAAGCACGACTGTCAGTAGTCATGTCGCTTCGTGACATTCCTCAATTATGCTTCCGCTGCGCACTCTTATACTTGTTCTGCTACTTCACGCATACTCTTAGCCATAAGTCCATCACGGTGACACTTGTCACCTCAGACTACAGGCTATGCCATAACTACTTCGGGACACTGTTCCACAGTTCCCGACACTACCCATCACATTCCACGCTCATAAATCACATAACCATCCTTATTTCTATGACATGCCACACGGAGTGTCGCTGCCACGTGGAGTACACTCCACATATACTCCCTTCACATACGCCACATCACCACTATGGCATACCTGCCATATGGTACATCACTCCATCACATGGAGTACACTCCACGTGTACTCCCTTCACACTCATCATATCACACAGAGTGCCCTTAGCGTGTACTCTTCCTGTTCCACATACACCACGCCACATCACTATTATGGCGTACACGTCATATGGTGCATCACACCATCACATGGAGTACGTTCCACTTGTACTCCCTTTACATATGCTCCATCACCACTATGGCATACCCGCCATATGGTGCATCACTATATCACATGGAGTACACTCCTCGTATACTCCCTTCATGTACACTACGACACATCACCACTATGGTATACACGCCATATGGTGCATCTCACCACCATATAGAGCACATTCCACATGTACTCTCCACATATACAATACCCCACACAGAGTACACTCAGCATGTACTCTTCCCGTTCCACACTACGTCAGGAGGGTATATTTTACATGTACTCTCCTTGTCACACATTACGCCACACACAAAGTACACCCAGCGTGTACTTTCCCATTCCACATACGCCACGCCACCAATATAGCACGTATTCCCCAATCACACTACATGGCACAGTCCACATCACTTCCTATCTATACCCAACACATCACAGTGCACTACACGGCACAATGCACCTCCATACAATACAAATATGCCCAACACTTCACTACACCATTTGCCCAACACTTCATCACACAACACCACATCACAATGCCACAACTCCATTAATACTAATAGCAGAGTCCACAACCTAGTCAACTAATCAATATCTAACATAATTAACAAGGGATAAAGGGTTATACCATCGACGGGATAACCCGTGCGTTGCTCATTGGTCGTCACAGCCGATGATGTCGGAAGCGTTGTACGTGGCGGCTAACCCACGTACATTAACTGTTTAGGCATTTGGATAGCTAGGTGTGGTCTTGGAAGGGCTCATGGTGGCCTTGTGATGATGGCAAAGAGCATAACACGGTGGATCTAGCCGTGTGCAGTGGCGGTCAATCACACGCAGTGACTGTCCATCATGTGCAGTGGTTACCCACCACATAAAGTGGTGGTTTGGACCTAGGGCTCGGCTAAGGGAGATGCGGTGGATCTCGTGGTGGCATCGAGGTGGTGCCACGGTGGCTCACGGTGGCAGATCTGGCCATACCGTGGAGGAGAAGCCGTGGGAGAGTGAGAGAGAGTATGCTTTCGTGGGTGGTAGATGGGGGCCATGGGAGGTTGGGTTGGCTTGGTGGTGGCCTAAGGAGGCTAAACGTGGTGGTTACCAGCCGTGGGTGGTGGTGCACGGTGTGCAACCTGTGTGTGAGAGGAGGAAGCCCATGCGGTGGAAGAGGGGGGCTTCTGGCCATGGGTCACGTGGAGGAGGAAGGGGGAGGAAGAGGGAGGTCCATGGTGTCGTTCGGTGGTCGTGGGTGCCGTGCACGGTGGCACACGATGGGGAAATGGGTCAGAGACCCATTTCGAGTACTTGCCGTTGAAGGAGAGGAAGGGCTGCGTAGCAGGGGCTGGCTTCGGTGGAGGATGATGGTCGGTGGGAGGGAAGGTCGCCGTGGGAGCAGTGGAGCCATTGGGCGGCGCACGGTAGCGCAGTGGCCTTGAGCCCGTTCGGGCTTTGCACTTCCAAGGGAGAGGAAGAGAGAGCGTGGGAGGGAGGGCCTGGCATGGATGGACTCGCCGGAGGGAGAGGAGGCCAATGGTGCCGGCGGTGAGAGCTAGCGACGCACGGCGGCGCTGGGCTGAGGCTTGGAGCCGTTCGGGCGTGGGGTGGAATGCGTACGTTGTACGCTGGGGAGTGGGAGGAGAGAGAGGGCTATGGGGGAAATGAGGGGAAAAGAGAGGGGGTCTGGGTATTTAACCCAGTCCCTTCGTCTGGGGATCCACGTAATGATCTAACGACGAGGTATCAAAACACTGATTCAAAATGCATTAACTATTAACTTAATTAAAAGCGCTTAAAGGAATTAAGGTAGAATATTATTTTAAACTAAGTTTAGTTTATAAAATAATATTCTTCATCATTAATAAAGTGATGAAGTTTCACTTAACATATTTAAAAGGATTAAACCCTTTAATTAATAAAAGTTCTCAACATAATTTAAATCTCATAATATCTTAAATAATTGAAATCATTTTAATAATAATATTAAAATGATTTCAGGCAATTATAATATTTTTGGAGCTTTTCAAGAATATTATGATTGTCGTATTTAAGATAAATCTTAATTCAATAATAATGGAAATACTCCTTATAAATATTTTCAGCATATTTAAAACACTGGGCGTTCCCTAGAAGTCAAACGATATCTTTCGAGACACACCATCAAGGTTCGACACGCATAACGTGGCTCGCAGTCGCTCATGAGAAGGGCAGATGATCACATAATCTCTGCCTTCGGGATTTGCTCACGTCATAAAGACGAAACTACGTCAGAAAGAAAAAGCGTACATAAGAAGAAGGAGCAGGGTATTACAGAAACTATTCTAGATCACACACGAAGCTTATTATGGGATGTGTTGACTGGACTAAGCTATGTATGAGATGTAACTTGGTGTATTGGTGGTGACTTGAACGCCACTTGATTCCCGAGTGAAAGATTGTGTGGTTCAAGCTTTAACCCACCAAGGGTAGACTTTTCTAACTTCATTTCTAGACACATTTACTAAATATTCATCTTGTGGGTGGTTCATTCACTTGGTCAAGCAATCAAGAACACCCTTCTTGGTCAAGGCTTAATAGATTTTTAATTTCAACACATTGGGAAGCACACTATATGTACCCTATTCAGAAGATATTTCCTAGGTTATGTTCCGATCCCTTTCCCATCCTCTTGGATTGCGGAGGTCTTTGTAGTGGCCCAAGGTACTTCAAGTTTGAGAACATGTGGTTGAAGTTAGAGGGTTTTCTTAACAGAGTTCGACAATGGTGGTCTTCTTTCCAATTGTTTGTAAATCTCAGCTATATCCTGGCTTGCAAATTGAAGTCTCTGAAGAAATATTTAAGGTGTGGAATGAGCAAATATTTGGTGATGTGGAAGACCAAAAAAATACTCTTTTGGAGGGAGTGGAAGAGGAGAGGGAACTATTTGAAGTGGATAGGGCTTGTAAAACCCAAGTGGTTGTAGACATTGAACAAGTTTCTCTTTTGGAAGAAATATCTTGGAGACAAAAATGGATGATACCTTAATCTTTTGTGGGGCTTGTAAGATGCTCTCATGTGTCGTGGAGGGCGGATTCATATCTAGATTCTTAGGGGGGGAGGCTCTCACTGATTCAATCAACATATCTCATTTATTATTAGCTGATGATACCTTAATCTTTTGTCGGGCCAAATATGATCAAATTTGAACCTTGAGGGCTCTCCTATTATGCTTTGAAGCTGCATCAAGGTTGATGGTGAACTTCGCTAAGTCAGAAGCAGTGTCAATGACGAATGTTCCTAATGTGGAGAGTATGACATTCATCTTGAGTTGTAAGATATTTTAGCTACCCATGAGATATCTTGGCCTCCCGTTCGACAGTACATTCAAATCGAAAGCCATTTGGGTTGATGTCCTAGAAAGATGGAGAAGCAATTAGTTAGTTTTAAGAGGATGTATCTATCCAAAGGGGGTAGGGTGACCCTAATCAAAAGCACTCTTATCAATTTTCCAACTTGTTTCCTCTCATTATTTCCCCTCCCCACTAGGATGGCTCACCGCATGGAGAAACTCCAATGCGATTTCTTGGGGAGGGGGAGAGGCGATAAATGATGAGTTTAACTTCCACTTGGTGAAATGGGCTATAATTTTCTCTCCCATTATAGAAGGAGGTTTCGGAATTTGAAACTTGAAATGTTTCAACAAAGCTTTGCCTTGGCAAATGGTTATGGAGATAGCACTATGAACGTGTGGGGGGAGGGGGGGTGGGCTTGTGGGGAATCATTATCTCATTGAAGCATGGGAACCACGGGGAGGATGGTGTTCTAATGAGGCAAGTGGGCCTTATGGAGTGGGGCTATGGAAGCATATAAGAAGAGGTTGGGACACATATGCAGCAAATCCTCGCTTTACTGTGGGTAACAGATTGAAGGTCAAATTTTCGAATAATGTATGGTACGGCGATACAGCACTCAAGGAAGTTTTTTCACAAGTTTATGACTTAACAAGAATGAAAGTAGTCTCGATTGCAGACCTATTAATCATCTCCAATGGTCTTCCCCAATGGAATGTTACATTCCTTAGAGATGCACAAGATTGAGAAATTGATTTTTTTTCGGTGTTCTTTGACCTTGTGTACTCCACATGTTTGTCAGAGAGGTGAAGACAAGATATTTTGGTGTCCCTCTAAGAAAGGGATATTCACAATCCAATCTTTTTACGATATCATGACCATGCACAACACAAATACGTTTCCATGGAAGACCATTTAGAAGATAAAGGCACCACTAAAGGCAACATTTTTTGTATGGACGGCTTCTTTGGAGAAGATTCTTACTCAAGACAACTTGCGGAAATGTAGAATCATAGTCATGGATTGGTGTTGTATTTGCAAGAAGAGCAGAGAGTTCGTTGACCATCTACTACATCATTGTGTGATTGCCATGACTTTGTGGAATGAAGTCTTTGCTCATTTGGGATTAGCTTGGGTGATGCCGAGAAGAGTAAGCCTAGCTTCTTGGAGAGACATTCGGGGCAACTCTCAAATTGCATCCATATGGAAGATGATACCAATATGCTTATGGTGGTGCATTTGGAGGGAAATGAATGATAAAAGCCTTGAAGACCAAGAGTGGTCAATGGATGAGCTTAGAACTTTGTTTTTCAATATTTTACTCCATTGGTCGATTGTAATTGATTTTCATGGCATGACCTTCCATGGTTTTCTTGTTAAACTAGCACGCTTAGACGTTGTTCTTGTATATGTCCCATATACTTAGGCGTTTCCCTACTCTTTTGATTGATAAAAAATTGTTTGCCGATAAAAAAAAAAAAAAAAAAAAAACCTGAAAGAGTTTCGATTACTACATGTACTTGGGAACATGAAGAAAGTTACATTACATCATGAAGATATCTTTGCAGGAAGTTGTGAGTCCGTGAGGTTGTTTGAAGTCTTTTAGGAGTGAATTAAATTTTTTTACTTATATATGTAACAGCCTGAAATAAATTCAATGGATAAATTTCTTTAGGTGTTAGATAACATCATGAAATCCCAAACATTTCATGAATCGAGCAATTGAATAATTTTTAATCTATCAGCATAATCAGATCCCGATCTGTTATGGTAAAAGAGTTACCTTTCTCTTTATTCAAGGTAATTAGTAGTATAAGTTTGTGAAATGAATTGTATGATAATTATTTAGGATTATAAGGTGCAATAATACATTTTTCATTTTTTAGATGAACAGTAACCACGAGTGTCACTTAGAATTCAAGGTTTGTGAAATGAATTGCACCACGAGACTCGTATCATTATTTAGAATTTTATAGTGCAATAATAATTTTCACAATTTTTCGAATGAATAGCACTCAAGATAGCACCATGTGGCAACTAGTTCAAACGATTGTCAAATCGCCATGTAGAATGTCTAAATCCACTTAGAATCGTTAGGACTACTTTTGGATGGACACATGGCATAATTCTAGCGACTCATTGGAATAGTAATACGACACTTGTCACTTAGAGACTTAAGTGTGATGGAATGGAGTTCAAATCAAGTCATATGATCTTTCCAATGCAAACACTATTCCAGCCTACCAAAAGACTATTTGGTCAACCAAAATAGGGTTTTGAACCCTATTAAAATCCCAGACCTTTATAATCCAATCAACAAACCACATGTGTTGGCTGAAACCCTAAACTTGTTTCTATACGCTTTAGTAGCAGGTTTTGATTAAGTGTTTAATCACTTTCACATACTATTAACCATTCAATTATACACTCATACACCCTTAACCACTCTTTTTATATTTTGGTAATCATATTGGGCCAATAAAATTTTGATTTGGACTTGATCCAGCTGAAACCCTAAATGAAACCCTCTTTATGCCCTAAATTGAAGCCCTTCGGTTAGGCCCACCGAAAACCACCACCAAGGCAAGATTATTGAGGAAGTTTCTTCCCCCTCCAAAGTCCAAGTCTATGGCTGACATCCACTCAAGTGATAGCCTCCAATAGTCACTTGATGGAAAAAAGACTACCCAAACTCTAGCCCATCCACTTGGCTAGTTTTGGTAGCAGGAGATAGCAGATGTGCAGCCCACTTTTCCTCCACCTTTTGGCTGTCATCCTCTCATCCAAGGGTCACTTATCCACCCTCATGTCTTCCTCTATCTCTATATCTCACGCCCCATGTATTTCCTTTACACACTTTGTGTTTCTTCATCACTTGTTGAGAGAGAAACCGAGAGAACTCTTGAGGTAGATTTTTGGCCCTTTTTACCTTGCATTTCCAACACTTTTGTAAATCAATTATCATAACTCCATCTTCATGTATTTTTTTCATTGTTTAGTCTAGTTTACGTTGGTATATGCTGGGTAATTGTTCATGGAAATTTGATTGATGAAAGTTTGGTTTGAACATGCAAAGGTCATAGTTGAGACAATTTTGATGGTTGTGTGTAAATTGGTAAGTTTTGTAACGGTTTTGGTGAAATCTCAGGTAGATACTACTATGGTGAAGTTTTAACATGTTAATATGTATGTTATGTTAGGATTTATAGCATGTTAATATTTTTATAAATAGTTTTGCATAATTTTGGAAAGTTAGAAACTGGATTACTCAAAACAATTTCCGTTTTGGTGATATTGTGATATTTGGTTATGGAAACTTGATCTTCATTTATTATGTTCTTGAGGCTTTGATCTATGTGTTAAGAGTTTATTTTTGGAGAATACTTTTTTAGATATTTGATGGAGTGATTTTATACATGCAAGAGTTTGTTTAGGACTCAATCTACATGCTCTCAGGTATGCGTTATATTTTAATGAAGTTTTCTCCAAGTGATGCTCGATTTAATGCTTAGACCAAGTCCAAAATTGAATATGAGCCTTATGAGGTACATGGTTATATTTATTGAAGTTTTATTTCATGAGAATCAAGGATCTAGTGTTTTTGGTTTCAAGTCAAAAGCATACACAATTTTGGTGTTTTAGTGCAAGCCAATTTCTTTATGAAGTGTTTTGTGATTTTGGTTGTCTGATCAAGCATGATATCACTTAGGTTTGAATGATGAACATGTTAGGAGTGTGACTATAGACTTTTAGAGTTCTTGGAGTTGATTTGGAAAGCATTAGATCAAGAACATCAAGTGTTGATCCTATTAGACATAAACTTAGTGTTTTGGCATTTTTTTTTGATGTAGTGAGTTTAAGATTTTTTAAAATGTGTATTTTGATGTCTTGTCAGATTTTGAATGTTTCAAAAATTATTTTAAGCATGTTAGTTTATGATTGGTCAAATTGAACAAAAATCAAGTTTTTGACCTTTATATGTGAATCTACCTAAGCATGGTTCTCCTAGTTGTGCTTTGTTTTAAATTTTTCTGATTGAAGATTTGGATCTAGGACAAAACTTATGTTATTTTGGTAAGATTTGGAGTTAGTATGCAAAATCTTTACTTTAGGGGCAAAATTGTAAATTTCCACAAATAAAAGAGTAACTTTGCAATTTTAGCCATAAGTCAGTAAAATTTTATATTTCTAAGTATTTAGTGATATATTTTAACCTTTATAAATATGAAAAATTCTATTTACAGTCTCGAGTGGGGGATTGTGTGTGCAGTCTCATTGATGAATGAGGGTAAAAGGAAAAAAAAATCAATTTGAAAAGGTTATTATTGTAATTTTAAAATTTTTTAAACATAATTGTATGAGCTTCCATGAACAGTCCCCAAATGAGGATTGTATGTAGACTAACTCTAGAAATATCTTATTTTAGTTCATGCTTTTTCACGCTACACTTTATGTAACGCTAAATCACTACAAGTTTGCCTCTAACTTACAGTGTATTTATGTATCTATGGTCGTAAGACTATTATTGTCATATTATTCTAACTTATGATTAGTATAAATTGTTATAATATGCCATGCCATTTAAATAACATGCTTATCTGTTACAAGCCATGTTGTGCCATGTCATCTGTCACACGTTCATTTTGTTACATGTCATGCCATGTCACATGCATAGAGTATGTCATGAAAAATATTTTCAAGTCATTTGGAGTCTTTTACTTTTATCATGATCCCAGGTATTAGGATTGGATGTTATCCTAGTGGAACTTCATTATCTACGATGGAGTGTTTAAACTGGTGTAGAATTCATTGAGTTGAAAAGTACCGTCAACGGGTTTTGAATAGAACTTAAGTAACTGGTTACTGGAGTGAAGTTAGGCACCCAACGTTGGTGGTGCCAATTACGTGTTTATCAATTTTTTAAATCAGTTTAGTAATCAGGACGTACTCACAACTGGAGCAGATGCCTATGATGTGATGCGGTATCAGCAGGAGCACACGACTCAAGGGGACCAGTGTAGCATCCACGTGTTCACATTTAATAAACCATGTATATGTTGAACAAGATCTCATGTTCATGTCATGTTCAGCTCAATCAAGTTAGGTTATGCCTAGTGCAGTCACGTTATTTTTCAAGTCAAGCACATGTCATAATGTAACGACTTGGCCCAATAATTCTAAGGTTGGAATATTGATAATTTTTATCAATCCTAAATTATTTTTAATGGGCCATATTGGATAAGCTCACGAGTAATAAATTATTGAGGTTGATTATGAGTTTTAATTAGGCTCAATAATTAGGTTAAATCTCATTTATTATTTATTGAAGGAGTTAGACTCCTTTTAGAATTTAAAGATCGGCCATTAGAAATTTATTTCAATTTAAAATTATCAATGATTGAAGTTCCCTACACAGTCTCAGTCACTCTCAATCCTACGTTAAATGAACTACTAGAGTATGACTTTAATTTCAAACACACTAGGATTACAATTCTAGAATCCTCTTAACCTTAAAATTCCTAAACTAAACCCATACCATCCTATAAATAGAGTCTCGTGCACTATACATGCACCTACCTCTTCAAGCCTAGACTTTTTGGTTTTAGCTCTCTTTTTACCTTCAGCATGTTGTACCCTCATCTCCCCCACCATGAAACATAGCAAGCCACTATCGTGTCTTCCTCCCTCCTAATCACAACAACTGTTGTCCCTCCATCGCACCGTGATTGATTTTGTGTCATAAATTTTAGGAAGCAACACTACAAAGTAAGTAGCTTAATCATAAGATCAAGTGTAAGATAAGCTCAAAACTGTTAATCAGGTGGCCATTCAGATGCATGGTACCAATGCAGTAAGGGTGGATGTGCAAGCCACAGACTCAAGCGTGATCCACCATAGTATTTTATCAGATCATATTAACAGTTCCCCTCGTCACCACAGAATGTGGGACCGGTACACAACCTTGCACACAGGGTTAAGTGTGTTGGCCAGTCAAAACAGCCAAATAATTAAGATAAGTCGACAAGTCAGTTAATCCAAATAAGTCAAATACTTCAGACCAGCCAATATACCTTAAATATTTTCAAGTCATCATGTCATTAGCATATTTATGAATAGTCATGATTTTAATTCTCAGCATAAAGTATTTTATGAAACCCTTATGTTAAGTGTGTTTACGTTATGATGGGTTTCTTATTGATTCATCGACTCATTTTAGTTGTTTTATATTTTTAAACCACCCAAGGTCAGAGTATTTATGAAGGTAGAGTTATAGGTGAGACTTGGTCTCAGGAGGCATGATAGTGGCCTAAGCCATTTACAGAGATTTTAAATTATGATTTTATGGCACGAACTTTGAGAAATTTTAATAAATGCTTCATTGCACTCTCTCTTATGATCTTAGTATTTTAATAAAGAATGATTTTATTTATAAAATCTTTGTACCTGGCGCTTCATTTAGAATAAACAAAAATATTTTAAGTCAAGTTTAGTAGTAGCCACTTTGGGTTCCCCGAGAATTTATAAAAATGAGTTTATTCTTAAACTTGGGGAGTAGGGTGTTACACATACTATTTGTCAAGTCTTGTTCATTTCACCATGCATCCATGCCATCTTACTGCCATGCATGCATATGTATATTGTTGATAGCTTAGTAGCTTACTTGTTGAAATTATAAACAAATCTCACTTGGTAATCCCAACTATCATTCCCCCCGGATTGGTGGACAATGTGTCACAACCTGCGCATGGTAGATTGGACGAGGTTGAGTAGTCTAGAGCGAGATGATAAGGAACTAATAACTACGGTTATCATCATTTTGGATGTGATTTTAGATATTATATCCGAGCTGCATGAGAAACTCAACAATTTAGTGCAGTAGATTTTAAGATTTTATTTCCAGTCTATACTTATGGAGCATTGTCTCCAGTACACTATATGTTTCACATACTTCATGTGAAATTATGAAGTTTGTTTATGTTTTTGGGATATAGTACTTTTCATACACTATATTGCTCAAAGAAAAATAAATTATCCGTTGCGAATATTAGGGCTATACAAGAAATTGGAACACCGACCAGTACCAACCCAGACCGGCTGCCAGAGCTTGAAATTGGTGTAGAACCGGTCGGTCAATGGTTGCATTTGGCAAAAATCGATATCTAGCGGTTCGATCTCAGTTTGATCCTAGACCAGACCGTTGAACTGACTGCATCAATAATTTTTTTTAAAATTATACATATATGAAATGACGTCGTTTCACTTAAGTAAGTGAAATGGCGTCGTTTCAGAACTCAGTCTTTGAAAAACTTATAAAGGAAATGGCGTCGTTTCGCTTTTAAGCCAAACGACACCATTTCCCTCTAGGATTTAAACTCCCCACACCTTCTTCTTCCTCATTTCTCCTCCTTCTTTTCATTTCTTTCCTCTCATGCCGCCCCCTCCTCTCTCTCTCAGCGGCATCATCGCTCTCTCTCTCTCTCTCTCTCTCTCTCTCTCACACACACATCTCGGCTTCACACACAATGGTAGGGCCATCTTTGTCGCCATCGAAGACGCCGACAAACTGATTGTAATTACATCGAGATCGATGTCAATGGTTTTCTCCCCCTTCACCGGCCGATTTCCATCGAGATTTACATCATTTTAAGGGATCGGTGGGATTTTAGTTTTGGCGCACCGATACCTTTGGTTTTCACCCCTAGCGAATATTACATATTGTTAAATACATTACGATGCCCCCAGATTTTCGCTTGGAATTTGTTGGAGCCTGAAGTGTCGGGACATGCAACACAAGGTTACCTACCCTTGTTCATGACAGATAAGATGTAATACACCTAGCATGCATCTAGCAAGATGCAATATTTGCAGCGAAAATTTTTTTTTTTGAGCAATCATATGCACCAGATATAACATATCCCAAATTAACATAAACATACTTCATAAATATATAATAATTGATGTCCAAATGTTACAGTACTTGATCAAAATGTCTAAAACATCACTAGTACTGGAGACGATGCTCCTTATATACATGATAAGTTGATAATAATAACGACTAGGCTAGCCTAAGGAGTAGCTCGCGCAACTCGGTCGTGATAGCCATAATCCTATCCAACGTGATGAGCTCCTCGTGGTTGCTTTGTAGTCTAATCGAGCTCATCCAGATGAAATGATAGGAACCAAGGTGGGCCTACTCTTAAAGATCCTTTGCAAGTTCCAGATGGGCCAATTACAAGATCAAGGCCAAGAAGATCAAGGAAGCAATGGAAGGATTGGTGCAATCCACTTGGGATGAAGCCAGCAAGAGCTCAACATTGAAGATGGGTCTGAAAGAAGAAGAACCAGCTTTGATCCACTTTATTCAAGCTGTGGAAGACATGACTTAGAGATACGGCCTATTATTATTGGAGGCTTCCAATTTGGTTAAATGATTTATTTTATTAGTTTAGAATAAGTGAGCTTGAAGATGCTTGGCTCACATGTCTTATTTCTTATGAACTATGTTTTTGGGAAGGCCTTGTATTTTGGCCAAGGGCTTATTTGGAAAGTTACATTTTAGGAACTAGGGTTTCATCAATTTATTGTAGGGGTTACTGTAGCCGCGCGTACTGTAGCCGGTACTGTTCATCAAGGGTAATTTTGGGTAAAAGAGGCTTTATTTTGGCTAAGGTTTTGATTAGGTTTGGATTTAAAAACTCTTTGTAGCCTCATTTGAGAGATTAGACAATATTGAATTTTATTTATGAGTTGAGTTTTCTCCTCTTGTTCTTGATTGAACTCTTGAACTTATCAAAGGTAAATCACAACCTTTGTGGCGTTCCTCGTTTGTAATTTGGGTTCTTGATACAGGTTCTTCAACAGGTCTAGATTTTAATATAATCTAGGTTCTTGAAACGGGTTCTCATCGGGTCTAGATTCTCCATCCTTGACTTGATTTTTGGCTGTCTTGGGGAGTTTTCAAATTGATTGTGGGTTCAAGGGAATTCATTCCCACGGGTTCATATCATTTGGTATTCAGAGCAAGGTTTCCAATCATTTCTGATTCTATCTTTTATTTCTTCCATATTTAATTCTAGGGCTTTCATTGTTCTAGGATTGATTACAAAAAACAAAAATAGTGGTGGCTAGCAGATTTCTTCACTATTGTTAGGGTTGCTGAAATTCATTGTTCTAAGGTTTGTGTTGGCTGAAATCTCTTGTTCTAGGGGCTGCCGTATATCACTTGCCCTAGGGTTTTTGAGTTATTGTCAGGGTTTTCTCAACTGCTTATTCTTGATTGTGATCAAATCAGTTGGTGAAAGGAAAAGAAAAGAAAAGAAAAAGAAAAGAAAGGAAAAGAAAAAAAAAATTTGTGAAAAAAAAAAAAATCCCAAGATTTTTCTTCAGCCTTATCATCAAAAGGGGTGATTCTAGTTGGTATCTTGTCTTATAGTTACTATTTCATTCATATAATTTCCTTGATTCACGTGCCATTTTTTTCTCATTCCTTCCGTGTTTCTCTTGTTCTTGTTTCTTGGACCTAATTACTAGTTGGGATAAAACAAGGTTGCTTTGTCTTGATTGAGTCAATTAGTTCTTAAAGAACTTGAGTGGGAAAACTCTTGAGGTAAAAGGCAAGTGAGTATGAGACTATTATCGAAATAAAAGCCAATTAAGAGTGAAACACGAGTGGAGTGTCATTATTCGAGTGTAAACACGTAAGGGAGTGTGTGAGGTTTACATTTTTTTTTGCCACTAACATTCTTTTGTGTAGCACCTGATAATGTCTCATCGGAGTAGCGCATCACCAAGGGGGAGAGCAGATAACTCATCCTTTGTGTTGCAAGCCATGCAACAACAGTTTGAGCGTTTGAACTTGGTGTTGGGTGAAGTGAGGGATAGGATGGATCATCAAGAAGCAGCGATTAGAAATCTACAAGGTAGGAGGGATAGGAGGCGACGTGAACATAGAGTTGAAAATCAGTATGAGAATGAAGGAGATGGTGAGGAAGAGGAAGATTTAGCATCTGACGTTGGGTCGGGTAGAAATAGAGGAGTTAGGCATGAAATAGGACTTGAGGGGAATCTAAGGGGTCGGGATGGTGTAGATAGAGACCTTGGTAGCATCAAAATGAAAATACCATCTTTCCAAGGTAGAACTGACCCTGAGATTTATCTAGAGTGGGAGAAAAAAATAGAGTTGGTGTTTGATTGCCATAATTACTCTGAGGAGAAGAAAGTGAAGTTGGCGGTAATTGAGTTCACTGATTATGCTATTATTTGGTAGGATCAATTAGTGACCAATAGGAGAAGGAATTATGAGAGGCCTATAGAGACATGGGGAGAGTTGAAAGCTCTCATGAGGCGGAGATTTGTTCCTAGCCATTACTATAGAGACCTTTACCAGAAATTACAAAATCTTACACAGGGGTCTAGGAGTGTGGAGGATTACCATAAGGAGATGGAGGTGGCGATGATTCGGGCTAATGTAGAGGAGGACCGAGAGGCCACCATGGCTAGATTTTTGAGTGGGTTGAATAGGGACATAGCCAATGTAATTGAATTGCAGCATTATGTGGAGATAGAGGACATGGTGCACATGGCTATGAAGGTGGAGAGGCAATTAAAGAGAAAAGGGACAGCAAGGTACACTTCGGTTTCTAGCACTACTTGGAAATCAAAATGGGATAGGAATGATCCAGCTGAGGCAAAGAGAAAGACCGAACCACCAAGGGAAAAAATGAGGGAACTAGCAACAAACCCAAGGTAGAATCCCAACCTTTACGGAATAGAGATATGAAATGTTTTAAGTGTTTGGGTTCAGGGCACATTGCTTCTCAATGTCCAAATATGAGGGTGATGATTATGCGTGACAATGGGGAGGTGATGACTGAGAGTGAGGATGATAGTGATGAAGTGCCTGAGTTGGATGATGCTAGTGATGATGATGGAGTGGTATATCCTGTGACAGGTGAGTCTCTTGTTGCCAGGCATGCTCTTAATGCACACATTAAGGTGGATGATGCAGAGCAACATAGAGAGAACATTTTCCATACTAGATGCCATGTCAACAATAAGGTATGTAGTATGATCATTGATGGAGGGAGTTGTACTAATGTGGCTAGCACTACTTTGGTTGAGAAATTGAATTTACCAACCTTAAAACACTCTAGACCATACAAATTGCAGTGGTTGAATGATTGTGGAGAGGTTAGGGTGGATAAACAAGTGTTAGTTACTTTTTCTATTGGGAAGTATCAGGATGAGGTGCTTTGTGATGTTGTGCCTATGCATGCGGGCCATATTTTGTTGGGGAGGCCGTGGCAATATGATAGGAGAGTGACACATGATGGGTTCAAGAACATGTACAGCTTTGAAAAGGAGGGAAAAACAATTAAGCTTGCTCCTTTAACTCCAATCCAGGTCTATGAGGACCAACTCAAATTGAAAAGTGAGGTTGTTCAAAAAAGAAAGAGTGAAAATGAGAGTGATCAGAAAAGAAAGAGTGTAAATGAGAGTGATCAAAAAAGGAAGAGTGAAAAAGAGATTGAGCAAAAAAGAAAGAGTGAGAGTGAAAATGAGCATAAAAGAAAGAGTGAAAAAGAAAGTAGAGAGGTGGCTGAGAGTAAAGAAAAAAGAGTGGAGCCACGAGAGAAAAAAGAAAGAGAGTCTTTTGAGAGAAAAGGAAAGGCAAAAGTGAGTTTCTATGCAAGAGAGAGTGAGGTTAAAAGGGCTTTCTTCGCAGATCGCCCTATGATTTTTCTTGTCTATAAAGAGTCTTATCTTACTCTTGATGAAACTAACCAGTCTCTTCCTAGTTTGGCTATTTCTTTGTTGCAGGAGTTTGAGGATGTATTCCCGGAGGAGATGCCAAATGAGTTGCCACCCATTAGAGGCATTGAGCACCAGATTGATTTTGTGCCCGGGGCTGCTATTCCAAACCGACCAGCCTATAGGAGTAATCCAAAGGAGACAAAGGAGCTTCAGAGGCAAGTTGAGGATTTGATGAGCAAGTGGTACGTGAGGGAGAGTATGAGCCCTCGTGCAGTACCAGTGCTACTAGTGCCAAAGAAGGATGGGACGTGGAGGATGTGCATTGATTGCAGGGCGGTCAACAATATGATGGTAAAGTATCGCCATCCCATTCCTAGATTGGATGATATGCTTGATGAATTGCATGGCTTATGTATTTTCAGTAAAAATTGATCTTAAAAGTGGGTACTATCAAATTAGAATGAAAGAGGGTGATGAATGGAAAACTGCTTTTAAGACTAAGTATGGGCTTTATGAATGGTTGGTTATGCCATTTGGACTTACAAATGCGACCAGTACTTTCATGAGATTAGGGAACCATGTCCTACGTGCATTCATAGGCAAGTTTGTAGTTGTGTACTTTGATGATATCTTAGTGTATAGCAAGAACTTAAATGAACATATTGAGCATTTGAGATATGTGTTTGATGTGTTGAGATGTGAAAAGTTGTATGCTAATTTCAAGAAATGTGCCTTTTGCATGGAAAAAGTTGTTTTTCTTGGTTATGTTGTTAGTACAAAGGGTATTGAGGTGGATGAAGAGAAAGTCAAGGCCATCAAGGAGTGGCCAACGCCAAAAAGCATCACTGAGGTAAGAAGCTTTCATGGCTTAGCTAGCTTTTATTGGCGTTTGGTTAAAGACTTCAACACCATTGCTGCACCACTCACT